>NC_088410.1:3628883-3703733 GCF_034236695.1 Oncorhynchus nerka | reverse complement strand
CAGACCAAGCTGTATGCTAGGCCAGACCAAGCTGTATGCTAGGCCAGACCAAGCTGTATGCTAGGCCAGACCAAGCTGTATGCTAGGCCAGACCAAGCTGTATGCTAGACCAGACCAAGCTGTATGCTAGGCCAGACCAAGCTGTATGCTAGACCAGACCAAGCTGTATGCTAGGCCAGACCAAGCTGTATGCTAGACCAGACCAAGCTGTATGCTAGACCAGACCAAAGCTGTACCATCTGGTGTTCAGATCTGGAGAGACTCTCCTCTGCCTCGTCAGCATCAGGATGTTGTTGAGGCTTCCCAGAGGATCCACGATAGTCATGTCTCTCTCCTGTGTGAACGAGAACATCAAACAGATGGTAAACTTATGACCATCTACTGCAATCACAGAGTCTTACAAGAGGCATGAATATGTATTAAAAAAGTGCCTATAATGGCAACTTTCCTCATGATTTCCTAAAATATTGTTTGTGTTGCAAATGTAAAAAGGGTCTTTCCACAAAAAGGGTGTCTTTTGCATCCCTTTGACAATTTAAGTAGAAATTATGCACCAATGTTGAATTCTGAAAAGCCTGTTAGATGAAGTGCACTTTAAATGTGGACTACATGGATATTTCAATAAATCTAATAGAAAAGTCACAAAAATATATGTACAAATGACCGATAGCACCTTTAACAATTCATTGAGTACTGAACAACATATTAAATTGTAGAACTTCATTAGCATGCCCCTTTCAAACCACACATTAGTTCAATAAATGCATATTTAGTGCCCGTTTTTAAGTCAGTGCTCACTGGTCTTACTCGAATTTTCAGCCTCATCCTTTTTCACTCCCAAAACGTCTTCCTCCTCCACTTTAATTGAGATAGCCTCCTCTTCCTCTTTTACTCCAAAAGGTTCTTCCTCTTCTTTCAAAATTACGGCATCTTCCTCCTTTTTGATTCTGAAAGCTTCTACATCCTCCTCTTCCACAACCTCTTTCCCATATTCCTCTTTCACTGTAATATCATCCTCTTCTTCTTTCAACGTGATAGACTCCTCTTCCTCCCTTTTCATCCTGAAAGCTTCTTCCTCTCCTTTCACCAGAGCTTCTTTCTCCGTCGAGATTAGTGAGCTCATGTTCCGGGCGATTAGCCTAGTGCAATATCAATTTACCACATTAGCTAATTTAACAAGCAATCTACGTTTCAATGAACGAGTAGATATGTACACAGAATTGTGTTTAAAACACTAAGAGTAATATACACAAGATTTGTCTTAAACGCTTCAATATTTCGGTTTAATGTTCGCTAGCAAACCACCACGTTGGTTGAATAAGAAGCCTTTGTCGCTGTTGAAGAAGCCTCCAGTTCCGTCCACTAGATTGCAAGAAGCGTCACCTGAAATACTCATATCGCCATCTGCTGACTGGAGTGGGTAACGCAGTTTGGAATAAATAAATAAAAAACACATAATGGTGCCCAAAATCAAGGAAAATGGTGCCCAAAATCAAGGAAAACTTCTCGCCCAGTTGCATACATAACATGGACAGATACGGCTCTACCTGTGTAGAGCACATGCCCCTTTGCCCTTCCAGTCTCTAAAGTGCTCTGGTATAATTTATTCATTTTTTGTCATAGTTATTCTGAACCATCTGCCTGAAATTGTCGTTAAATTTGCCTATGTGATTTGATTTTTCCTTTTTTGAAGATTAAACAGCCAGGAAATGCCCCTGTCTGAGTGCAGTCTACCACTATGTGTAGCTGTTAGCGATGATGCTATTGACAACCATCTTCTGGTTGATGGAAAAGCCAGATTAAACAGCAAGGAAATGCCCCTGTCTGAGTGCAGTCTACCACTATGTGTAGCTGTTAGCAATGATGCTAATGACAACCATTTTCTGGTTGATGGAAAAGCCAGATTAAACAGCCAGGAAATGCCCCTGTCTGAGTGCAGTCTACCACTATGTGTAGCTGTTAGCGATGATGCTAATGACAACCATTTTCTGGTTGATGGAAAAGCCAGATTAAACAGCCAGGAAATGCCCCTGTCTGAGTGCAGTCTACCACTATGTGTAGCTGTTAGCGATGATGCTAATGACAACCATCTTCTGGTTGATGGAAAAACCAGATTAAACAGCCAGGAAATGCCCCTGTCTGAGTGCAGTCTACCACTATGTGTAGCTTTTAGCGATGATGCTAATGACAACCATCTTCTGGTTGATGGAAAAACCAGATTAAACAGCCAGGAAATGCCCCTGTCTGAGTGCAGTCTACCACTATGTGTAGCTGTTAGCGATGATGCTAATGACAACCATCTTCTAGTTGATGGAAAAGCCAGATTAAACAGCCAGGAAATGCCCCTGTCTGAGTGCAGTCTACCACTATGTGTAGCTGTTAGCGATGATGCTAATGACAACCATCTTCTGGTTGATGGAAAAGCCAGATTAAACAGCCAGGAAATGCCCCTGTCTGAGTGCAGTCTACCACTATGTGTAGCTGTTAGCGATGATGCTAATGACAACCATCTTCTAGTTGATGGAAAAGCCAGATTAAACAGCCAGGAAATGCCCCTGTCTGAGTGCAGTCTACCACTATGTGTAGCTGTTAGCGATGATGCTAATGACAACCATCTTCTGGTTGATGGAAAAGCCAGATTAAACAGCCAGGAAATGCCCCTGTCTGAGTGCAGTCTACCACTATGTGTAGCTGTTAGCGATGATGCTAATGACAACCATCTTCTGGTTGATGGAAAAGCCAGATTAAACAGACAGGAAATGCCCCTGTCTGAGTGCAGTCTACCACTATGTGTAGCTGTTAGCGATGATGCTAATGACAACCATCTTCTGGTTGATGGAAAAGCCAGATTAAACAGCCAGGAAATGCCCCTGTCTGAGTGCAGTCTACCACTATGTGTAGCTGTTAGCGATGATGCTAATGACAACCATTTTCTGGTTGATGGAAAAGCCAGATTAAACAGCCAGGAAATGCCCCTGTCTGAGTGCAGTCTACCACTATGTGTAGCTGTTAGCGATGATGCTAATGACAACCATTTTCTGGTTGATGGAAAAGCCAGATTAAACAGCCAGGAAATGCCCCTGTCTGAGTGCAGTTTACCACTATGTGTAGCTGTTAGCGAGGATGCTAATGATCCACTATGTGTAGCTGTTAGCGATGATGCTAATGATCCACTATGTGTAGCTGTTAGCGATGATGCTAATGATCCACTATGTGTAGCTGTTAGCGATGATGCTAATGACAACCATCTTCTGGTTGATGGAAAAGCTTTCCCACAAACCGTGTCATTTAAATGTTAGCTACAAAGTAGTCTATGCCTCCCAGGCAGAATGATATCATGAATATTAGTATCAATCCAGTTGTGATTTGTTCAGCAGACTCTGCAATCACATGTGTGCTACAGAGACACCACTAACCAAGCAAGGCTCTTGTGTGCTACAGAGACACCACTTACCAAGCAAGGCTCTTGTGTGCTACAGAGACACTACAAACCAAGCAAGGCTCTTGTGTGCTACAGAGACACCACTTACCAAGCAAGGCTCTTGTGTGCTACAGAGACACCACTTACCAAGCAAGGCTCTTGTGTGCTACAGAGACACTACAAACCAAGCAAGGCTCTTGTGTGCTACAGAGACACCACTTACCAAGCAAGGCTCTTGTGTGCTACAGAGACACTACAAACCAAGCAAGGCTCTTGTGTGCTACAGAGACACCACTTACCAAGCAAGGCTCTTGTGTGCTACAGAGACACTACAAACCAAGCAAGGCTCTTGTGTGCTACAGAGACACTACAAACCAAGCAATGCTCTTGTGTGCTACAGAGACACCACTTACCAAGCAAGGCTCTTGTGTGCTACAGAGACACCACTTACCAAGCAAGGCTCTTGTGTGCTACAGAGACACCACTTACCAAGCAAGGCTCTTGTGTGCTACAGAGACACCACTTACCAAGCAAGGCTCTTGTGTGCTACAGAGACACCACTTACCAAGCAAGGCTCTTGTGTGCTACAGAGACACCACTTACCAAGCAAGGCTCTTGCTGGTGTCACTTGAATTAAAGGGTATCTACACATAAAAATGAAAATGTCTTAGATTTTTCTCAGACTTCAAAAGTGGTCTCCTGATGTGGTTTAATTGTTGTTGTGGACTTAGAAACATCCAATGTTGTTGTTATTGTATTAACAGTGTGATTTAGAGAGCGAAAACCAGACATACAGGGACAAGTCAGAAATCTGGAAAAACTAAACAGAGAAAATGGAATTAGGTTAAAAAAAATTAGATAGAGATCGAATAGAGCCCTAAATATTCTATACATTTTCTCTCATTACTGGATTGTCTAGGGATAGTGTAGAGTAACAGCTGTATCCTTAAGTGACCTTTAGCCATTTTGAAATCGGACACGATTAACAAGAAGTTAAACTTGAATTTGGTGTATTGCAATTGTGAATGTATGAAAGTTAAATAATCTCCCCCAAAAAATTTAATTTCATGCTCTGCCATTTCAGCAGATGTTGTCTAGGGGTTCCGAGCCTTAAGAAGTTTTAACATTTAACATTTAAGTCATTTAGCAGACGCTCTTATCCAGAGCGACTTACAAATTGGTGTACACTAAAACAGATGGTCACACAATTAATCCCGCACAAGGAACTCTGCGGGCCGGCTGACTACACAAAGCCTACTACCTAATTCATAACAGGTGCACTAATCACATAAGGAGGGGGAGGAAATAATCAGTAGTAGCTAGTAGGTCAAGGGATTTACGACCGCCGAGCGCCACCCGAACGGGAAGGGGAGTGTCCTTCGGCCTGGAGTCGTGACAATCCTAGGTATTCCTAAAGAGGTGGGGTTTCAGGTGTCTCCGGAAGGTGGTGATTGACCCGCTGTCCTGGCGTCGTGAGGGAGTTTGTTCCACCATTGGGGGCCAGAGCAGCGAACAGTTTTGACTGGGCTGGAGCGGTCTAGAAGTTTTAAGGAGAAGTTTATCTTTAAACGCTTAAACGCTTTCAGTTTTATGTTCGGAGCAAAGCAAACCACCGCGCAAGGCTGAATCAGGTGTTTCTTGGCCCACGAGATTATACATCACACAAGAAGCATCACCTGATAGGCTCACACGCCATCTGCTGATTGGGGTAACAAACTCTCTCATTATGTCACAAAGCTGTCAGGCTCCCAGAGGCAGGGCACAAAAGGGCCCCAGCTCACTCAACTGCCCCTCCCTCTCCAACAGCCAATCAACCTAGAACATCCTGAAGACAGAATATCTAAAAGATAATCTGGGAATCCTTTCTTCCTCATGGGAGCTTTTCATAAGTGAGGTGAATATTCAATGTGATGTTTGTACAGTGCATTCGGAAAGTATTCAGACCCCTTGACTTTTTCCACATTTTGTTAAGTTACAGCCTTATTTTAAAATGGATTTTAAATAATGACATATTCCAAACTGGTTCTCTATCAGCAATCTACACAATACCCCAATATGAGAATGCAAAAACAGGTTTTTAGAAAATGTAGCTAATTTATTAAAAGATGAAAAGCAGAAATACCTTATTTACATAACAGTAAGTATTCAGACCCCTTTCTATGAGACTGTCAGACCAAAAACCAAGCCATGAGGTAGAAGAAATAGCCCTCAGAGCTTCGAGACAGGATTACGTTGAGGCACAAATCTTGGGAAGGGTACCAAAACACTTCTGCAGCATTAAAGGACCCCAAGAACACACTGTAGTGAAGAAGGCGCAAACAGAGCTCTTCAACATCAGGAGGCAGAAGAAATGTGGCTTGTTGTCACGAATCCTCGCCAAGATGGTGCCTCTTCCTGTTCGCCAAGTAAAAGCTGCAGGTCAGCTGCCAGCCGGCCTACTAGCTGCCATCGCATTCCCTTTTTTGTTTCTGTTAGTTTGGTCTGATTGGTAACACCTATTTTGAGTTTAGTTTTGTTTGTGGGATATTTATGGGCACTAGGCCCGCCGGCTATTGTGTGGGCTTGTTTCTCTGTTCGCTTTGTGGTTATTTTCTGTATTTCTCCAGACTGTTTGTGTCCTGTTTGGGCCGGTCATTGTATGCGCCTGGTGTTTTGACCTACTTTTCTCCGGAATAAACACAGTGTTCTTCTGGCACAGCCAGAAGAGGACTGGCCACCCTGCATATGCTCTCTAATTTCTCTCTTTTTTCTCTCTCTGAGGACTTGAGCCCTAGACCATGCCCTGGTGACTTACCTGACATGATGACTCCTTACTGTCCCCAGTCCACCTGACCGTGCTGCTGCTCCAGTTTCAACTGTTCTGCCTTATTATTATTTCGACCATGCTGGTCATTTATGAACATTTGAACATCTTGGCCATGTTCTGTTATAATCTCCACCCGGCACAGCCAGAAGAGGACTGGCCACCCCACATAGCCTGGTTCCTCTCTAGGTTTCTTCCTAGGTTTTGGCCTTTCTAGGGAGTTTTTCCTAGCCACCGTGCTTCTACACCTGCATTGCTTGCTGTTTGGGGTTTTAGGCTGGGTTTCTGTACAGCACTTTGAGATATCAGCTGATGTACGAAGGGCTATATAAAAAAAAATGATTTGATTTGATTTTGATTTGTTCCTTTACCCTTTGCTCTCTGCGCCTGACTCCGCACCCACTACTCCTAGAAGTCGTAACACTGAAGTCACACAGTTTTACAGATGCACAATGAAAGCATCATGTCCTGTATTACAATACAAGCCATAGAAAGTCAGTTGTTTCAGTTTAATCCACCAGAAAAGACAGAACAAATAATACTACAAAAATTCTGGTTAAACTCAAATATACTAATTGGTTAAAAAAAATAAAAAAATAATTGAATACATAAAAAAGGTTTCATCTTTGTAAATTATATCATAAATAGGACTGGTGGAGTTGTCACACATGCAGCTAACAAAAACATATGAAAATGTCTGCACTACCCAAAATTACAACCAACTAACTGCAGCATTACCACAAAAAAAATTGAATTTGAATTATTATACAAAATTATTGCAACCAATACAATGTTCTATATATGGGGGATACGATGAACCTCTCTGCAGATTTAGCTGCGAAGAGACAGAATCATTAGATCATTTGTTTTAGTACTGTAATTATGTAGCTTGTTTTTGGTCGCATGTCAAGGAATGGCAACATTTACCTGGAGCTAACTCTGCAGACAGCACTACTGGGGGATTTGAAAAGTCATAGACAATTGATCAATAATATAATAATACTTTTAGCAAACATGTTTATTTTTAATTTACTATCCGCAGCAACTATGAGAATATAAAGGTCAAGAACTTTTGTGAAACATCACAGTTAAAAATATATGGCAAATAGAAATCAAACGGGTGGTCTTCAGAGATGATGGGAGAGGTTTAGGGTAACTGAAAGATAGACTGGATGGTCTTCAGAGATAGATGGGAGAGGTTTAGGTAACTGAAAGATAGGACTGGATGGTCTTCAGAGATAGATGGGAGAGGTTTAGGGTAACTGAAGGAATAGGACTGGATGGTCTTCAGAGATAGATGGGAGAGGTTTAGGGTAACTGAGGATAGGACTGGATGGTCTTCAGAGATAGATGGGAGAGGTTTAGGGTAACTGAAGGATAGGACTGGATGGTCTTCAGAGATAGATGGGAGGTTTAGGGTAACTGAAGAATAGGACTGGATGGTCTTCAGAGATAGAGGAGAGGTTTAGGGTAACTGAAGGATAGGACTGGGATGGTCTTCAGAGATAGATGGGAGAGGTTTAGGTAACTGAAGGATAGGACTGGATGGTCTTCAGAGATAGAGGGGAGAGGTTTAGGTAACTGAAGGATAGGACTGGATGGTCTTCAGAGATAGATGGGAGAGGTTTAGGGTAGGACTGAAGAGATAGAGGGAGTAGGAACTGAAGGATGGTCTTCAGAGATAGATGGGAGAGGTTTAGGGTAACTGAAGGATAGGACTGGATGGTCTTCAGAGATAGATGGGAGAGGTTTAGGGTAACTGAAGGATAGGACTGGATGGTCTTCTGAACCAGGGACTGATGGTCTTCAGAGATAGATGGAGAGGTTTAGGGTAACTGAAGGATAGGACTGGATGGTCTTCAGAGATAGATTTAGGGTAACTGAGGATAGGACCGGGTGGTCTTCAGAGATAGATGGGAGAGGTTTAGGGTAACTGAAGGATAGGACTGGTGGTCTTCAGAGATAGGGGAGGTTTAGGGTAACTGTGATAGGACTGGATGGTCTTCAGAGATAGATGGGAGAGGTTTAGGGTAACTGTAGGATAGGACTGGATGGTCTTCAGAGATAGATGGGAGGGGTGTTAGGGTAACTGGGATAGGACTGGATGGTCTTTAGAGATAGATGGGAGAGGTTTGCAGGGTAACTGAAGGATAGGACTGGATGGTCTTCAGAGATAGATGGGAGAGGTTTAGGGTAACTGAAGGATAGGACTGGATGGTCTTCAGAGATAGATGGGAGAGGTTTAGGGTAACTGAAGGGATAGGATTAAAAACAAACTAAATATAACTATTGTATAATACACTGTGTCTGTAAAATGTACATAGTATGTATGAGCTGGACGTAGAAAGCCTAATAGTTGCTGTGCATTAGTTTCCTCTCCAATCAGGAAGGGGTGGTAGGGTTACTGGAAAACAAAAGGAAAATATATGGAAAGTATTCAGGTTTTTAGAAAGTATTACAAATGTATATATATTGAAACAGAAATAACTTATTTACATATTCAGACCCTTTGCTATGAGAATCTAAAATTGAGCTCCAGGTGCATCTTGTTTCCATTAATCATCCTTGAGATGAGGTGGAAGGAATTGTCCGTGAGCTCCGACACAGATCTGGGAAGGAGACAAAAAAAATAAATAATTCTGCCGCATTGAAGTTCCCAAAGAACACAGTGGCCTCCATCGTTCTTAAAAGGAGAGGTTTGGAACCACCAAGGCTCTTCCTAGAGCGGGCCGCCTGGCCAAACTGAGCAATCAGGGGAGAAGGGCCTTGGTCTGGGAGATTACCTCTCTGAAGTTCCCAAAGAACACAGTGGCTACCATCGTTCTTAAAAGGAAAAGTTTGCAACCACCAAGGCTCTTCCTAGAGCGGGCCGCCTGGCCAAACTAAGCAATCAGGGGAGAAGAGCCTTGGTCTGGGAGGTTACCTCTCTGAAGTTCCCAAAGAACACAGTGGCTACCATCGTTCTTAAAAGGAAAACTTTGGAACCACCAAGGCTCTTCCTAGAGCTGGCCGCCTGGCCAAACTGAGCAATCAGGGCAGAAGGGCCTTGGTCTGGGAGGTTACCAGGAACCTGATGGTCACTCTGACAGAGATCTAGTGTTCCTCTGTGGAGATGGGAGACACCAACACTCACCTAAATAGCCCATATGCCACTGGGTGAGAGAAGTTTTCATTGTATTTGGGCAGCATTATATGAAGTGTTATGTGTTGTTCGTGATGAGCCTTGGTCAATTTAGCTCGGAGTATGGCACCCTATTCTATCGGTCACCTAATCCTGCCTAATAGGCAGGCCAATCCTGGAGGAAAGTATTGGCTGTAAGAACATAACATCTGGTTATTTTTAAATGACTTCTTATGACATTGCTTGCCAGACTGAACATTGTAATTCATATTTTTCCAATTTGCGTTACCCACTCCAGTCAGCAGATGGCGATATGAATTTTTCAGGTGATGCTTCTTGCGTATTATCTAGTGGACGGGCGGGATACTTCTTCAACAGCGACAAAAGGTTCCTGGTTTACCCACGCGGTGCTTTGCTAGCAAACCTAAAAATTGAAGCTCTTTAGACCAATCTTGTGTATATTACTCTTAGTGTTTTGAACATAATTCTGTTTACCTATCTACTGGTTCATTTAAACGTAATTGTCTTGTTAAATTAGCAAATGTGTTACATTTGATGCTGCACTAGGCTAATCTCCCGGAGCATAAACTCACTAATCTCGACGGAGAAATAAACTGGTGAAAGGAGGCAAAGAAACTTGAAGAATGAAAGAAGAGGATGATATTACAGTGAAACAAGAGGATGATATTACAGTGAAACAAGAGGATGGTATTACAGTGAAAGAGGAATATGGGAACGAGGTTGTCAAAGTGGAAAAAGCGATAGGAGCTTTCAGAATCAAAAAGGAGGAAGAACCTTTGAAGTAAAAAAGAGGAGGATTTCTCAATAAAGAAGACGAGACCGAACATCCGATTACCACCAGTGAGTACTGTTTTATAAACAGGGGCACTATGCAGTTGTTGAAATAATGTATTAAAAAAGGCATTATACTGAAGTTCTGCACTTTAGTATGTTGTTCAGTACTGTAGGAATTGTTTAGGGGCAATCTGCCATTGGTACAGATATTTTGGAACTTAATTGTATTTATTGAATTTTCCATGTGGTCTATATTAACGTGCACTTAATCTATTATTACAGGCTTTTAAAATATAATATACAGCGCATAATATACTTAAAATGTCGAAGGGACGCAAAAGGCATCCATTTTGTGGAACGGCCCTTTAACATTTGCATCACAGTGGTGGGGGAAAAGTACGCAATTGTCATACTTGAGTAAAAGTAAAGATCCCTCAATAGAAAATTACTCAAGTAAATGTGAATCACCCAGTAAATACTACTTGAGTAAAAGTCTAAAATGTACTTAAAATATAAATCATTTCAAATTCCTTATATTAAGCAGACCAGATGGTGCCATTTTCTTGTTTTTATTTTTATTTTTTATTTACGGATAGCCAGGGAAACACTCCAACCCTCTGACAATCTACAATTGAAATGTTTGTTTGTTGAGTCTGACAGATCAGGAGGCAGTAATGATTTACCAGGGATGTTCTCTTGATTAGTGTGTGAATTGGACCATTTTCCTGTCCTGCTAAGCATTTGATGTTCTCGTTCACACAGGAGAGAGACATGACTATCGTGGATCCTCTGGGGAGCCTCAACAACCTCATGAAGCTGAAGAGGCAGAGAAGAGTCTCTCCAGATCAGAACACCAGATGGTACAGCTTGGTCTGGTCTAGCATACAGCTTGGTCTGGTCTAGCATTGGTCTGGTCTAGCATACAGCTTGGTCTGGTCTAGCATACAGCTTGGTCTGGTCTAGCATACAGCTTGGTCTGGTCTAGCATACAGCTTGGTCTGGCCTAGCATACAGCTTGGTCTGGCCTAGCATACAGCTTGGTCTGGTCTAGCATACAGCTTGGTCTGGCCTAGCATACAGCTTGGTCTGGCCTAGCATACAGCTTGGTCTGGTCTAGCATACAGCTTGGTCTGGCCTAGCATACAGCTTGCTCTATTGTGGTCTGGGCTGGGTTTCTGTAAAGCACTTTATGTCAACAGTGACATCAGCATCCATAATGATATGTGTCTGTGTCACCTCTTTATGGTTACCAGGACAACGCTAGCCGTTCTGTCCTCCCGGAGTCCCAGTGTCGTGCCTCTCCCGGGATGAAGAGGTTGTCTCTGCTGCTGGTGGACTGCGGGAAAACAACGGGGCTGAGTGGAACTGTGAGAGGAGGAGGAGAGGAGAACGGATCAGATTTAACACATAAAAGTAAGTGCTGTTGTTTAGTTTGAACAAATACAATAGATCTGCCCACTGGTATCTGTTACCAGGACAACCAGCAGAGTTCTGTTAGTTGATATGAAGATGGACTGGTATCTGTTACCAGGACAACCAGCAGAGTTCTGTTAGTTGATATGAAGATGGACTGGTATCTGTTACCAGGACAACCAGCAGAGTTCTGTTAGTTGATATGAAGATGGACTGGTATCTGTTACCAGGACAACCAGCAGAGTTCTGTTAGTTGATATGAAGATGGACTGGTATCTTTTACCAGTAGGGCTGTCCCCGACTAATAAAAATCTTGTTTGACTTAGTCACCTGTTCTTTTGACCAATCGATTGGTACACATTTTAAACGTGTATTTCTATATATACAGTACTGTTGAAAAGTTTGGGGTCACAAATGTCCTTGTTTGTGAAAGAAAAGCACATTTGTTCTCAAATCTGAAATAGTTAAAAACATGGCTACTAAGAGTGGAAAAGCTAAATCAAAAGTCCAAGTATAAACATGTTGATGATATTTTGGCAGAAATGGAGAGTGACACAGAAGGAATGGATGAGGACTCTGTGAGTGATCTGAGTTTGGATTCCAGCGCGGATGAAATGTTTTTGGAAGAAGAAGATCCACATCAGTAAGTAAAACATGTGTTTGCTTCTCATGCTAATGCAGTTGTTTAAATGGTTGCATATTCATTTGAGATTTTTTTAAAATTGATTTATATACAGTGGGGAGAACAAGTATTGGATACACTGCCGATTTTGCAGGTTTTCCTACTTACAAAGCACGTAGAGGTCTGTAATTTTTATCGTAGGTACACTTCAACTGTGAGAGACGGAATCTAAAACAAAAATCCAGAAAATCACATTGTATGATTTTTAATGAATTTATTTGCATTTTATTGCATGATATTAGTATTTGATCACCAACCAAAAAGATGAGAGGCCTGTAATTACAGGCTATGACAGACACTACACACTACAACTATGACCGACAAAATGAGAAAAAAAAATCCAGAAAATCACATTGTAGGATTTTAAAAGAATTTATTTGCAAATTATGGTGGAAAATAAGTATTTGCCTCATTTTTTTAAGTGGGAGAACTTGCACAATTGGTGGCTGACTAAATACTTTTATTGCCTCACTGTATAGACACTGCTCAAAAAAATAAAGGGAACACTTAAACAACACAATGTAACTCTTAAGTCAATCACACTTCTGTGAAATCAAACTGTCCACTTAGGAAGCAACACTGATTGACAAATTTCACATGCTGTTGTGCAAATGGAATAGACAACAGGTGGAAAATTATAGGCATTTAGCAAGACACCCCCAATAAAGGAGTGGTTCTGCAGGTGGGGGCCACAGACCAGTTCTCAGTTCCTATGCTTCCTGGCTGATGTTTTGGTCGACTTTTGAATGCTGGTGGTGCTTTTGAATGCTGGCGGTGTTGGCTAGTCATTGTGAGTGAGGGTCTGTTTTGTATGTATGAGATCGACCCATAGCCTATGTTTCTGTATATGTATGTGTATATATATATGTGTGTATATATATATTAATTAATTGTATGGTGTAGAATGTAGGCAAACACAGACAAGCCCACAACAAAGTGCAATGGAACAGCACTTTATGTTCCCTGTACTCATATATATATATATATAAATAATGTGTGTTTATTATACCTGTTGATGCAGGGCTCATATGTGAAACTATTCTAACTGAACATTTTCTTTCACAGTGGCACTGACCCCGACTGGGAGCCCCCAGTGCCAACTTGTCCATCCCCCTCTGAAGCTGGTTCATCCAGCTGTACCCCTGCTGTCTCTGGCTCCACACCTCCCGGGCCGTCTAGAGGACCGACAAAGAAGAGGAAGAGGGGAAGTGTGCCATCCGCTAACAGAGGGACAGAATGGCATTGGCACACTGTCCTAGAAGACGATGTGGAGCCACCCAAACCAACTTTTAGGCCGAAAAGGAAGCCAGGACCTCAGCTAAACATGACTGCTACGTACAGCCCCCTTCAGCTTTTTCAGCTGTTCTTCACCCAATCCGTTGTAGAGTCGCTCGTGTCCAACACGAATAAGAATGGGAAGAAGACGCAAGCAGGCAAAAACGGCAGCATGGAAGCCCATATCCACGGCAGACTTTTTCTGCTACCTTCTCTGGTCATCTACATGGGGCTGGTGAGGCTGAAAAGCCTGAAGGACTACTGGAAAACGTCATCTCTCTACCAACTGCCTTTCCCCTCGGCTGTTATGTCCTGCAAAAAGGTTTCTGGATCTCTCCCGGGCGCTTCACATCAGTGACCCAAAGGTTGATGAAGAGAATGAGAAGAAGAGAGGCACAGCGAGGTTTGATACACTGTGCAAAATCAAACCTCTCTACCACAGCATTGTCGAGGCCTGCAAGACGTACTTTCAGCCAGCCCAGAACGTGTCAATCAATGAGAGGATGGTGGCCTCAAAGGACAGCATTGGCCTCCAACAGTACATGACAAACAAACCAACCAAGTGTGGTCTCAAGCTGTTTGTGTTGGCTGATTCTGCGTGTGCCTACACGTGCAATTTCTTGGTCTACGAGGGGAAGAACAGTTTTGCGACCGGTAAGGAACTCAGCTATGCCTCTGTAATGGCGTTGTTGGATTTTCAACTGCTGGGGAAGGGCTACAAACTGTTTGTGGATAACTTCTACACAAGCCCTGCCCTGTTTGCAGACCTGAGGAAGCTGGGGGTGTGGGCTTGTGGCACCATTCGTACCACCAGGGTGGGCTTCCCGAAGACGAAGGTGGACGACATGCCTAAGCAGGCTGAGCGGGGGACCATACGATGGATCCGTGAAGATGGCCTGCTGTTTGTGAAGTGGATGGATGCCAGAGAGGTGGTCATGTGCTCCACTATCCACAAGTCCTTCAGTGGGGATCATGTTGTCAAACGTGTGAAGGACGCTACTGGGGCATGGGCCACCAAAAGTGTCCCCATTCCAACTGCAGTAAAGGACTTCAACAAGAACACGGGAGGTGTCGACCTATCAGGCGCGCTGACAGGCTACTACAATGTTCTACATAAGACGATGAAATGGTACAAGACCTTCTTCTATCATTTCATCGACATCGCCGTGGTGAATGCATTCATCCTACACAAGGAAATGGCGAAGAGCTGTGGAAAGCCCTTCCTCTCACAGAAAGCCTTCAGAGAGCAGCTCATCAAGGAGCTTGCTGGCTACAGCACCACTGTACCACGTTCTACCTACTCTACCTCTGTCCCTCCTGGCTACAGCACCACTGCACCAAGCCCTGTCCCTTCTGCTCCTACCACAAGTGTTCATCTACCCAAATATATCTGTGCAGGCATGGATGTGCCTAAGGGCAAAAAGGGCTCAGCATGGAGGCGTTGCTGTGTTGTTTGCAAGATGAAGTCCCCCATCGCATGCACCACATGCTCAGTGACCCTCTGCTTTACATCAGAAAGAGACTGCTATGGCATCTGGCATCAGCAGCAGAGTATTGTGTAGAGCTTTAGAACTAACATTGGACTAAGTTCTACTTAATCTTGAGCAACACTGCAAAGAAAAGTGGCAAGGACATAATGTAATGGCACACTGTTGAGATAGATTCTACTCCCGAACATCTTCCCCCAAACTGAGTGTCTAAAAGAGGTATAAAATGAGGAGAGAGCGGTGCCTAGACATGATCCTCAACCCATATGATTTGGACATCATAGAGAATAACCAGACAAGGTAAATTACTTTTACTATACTCTTGTTTTGTATTGACTACTTTGACATCGAGGCACGAGCAAAACTATTGACTGGTATATTTTAAAGAATTGTGTTGTACATTGGAAGCTCACACCACTTAAAAAGAGTAAGAGAACAAGGTTGTGTCAGAGAGAACTTCACCCCTCAACGGAGCGAGGCGTAGAGCAACAATGTTCCATCTTTGGAGTGCCAGTGACAATTGCAGTTTGGCAAGATTGAAACAGCCCAGAAATAAGTAAAGCCTCGTAGTAGCCAAGAGTCGATAAAAAGGAATCAATATCTAAACAGTAGGCAGTAAAAACCATCGGGAATTCAGACTAAATTAGAAGATTACAGTACTATAAACAGCAGAGGCCAAAATATTACTACTCTTATAGAGACCAGTGGAAGGACCAAGGGAACAGAGCTTCAAGGTAAATATATGGGTGTTTGTTTTGTTTAAGAGTTTTAGAAGTGTTTTAAGCGAATTATATTTGCAATATTATTTGGCATAGTATAAGGATTGATTGATTTATTGATGTATTAGGAAACTGTAGAACCATTAAATTGTAATGATGTGTATAAAACTGAAAAAAACATGATGTGTATAAAGTGATTTTAATAAAAGCTTTGAAACTTTGACAACTAGGCCAGATTAACGATCTGGAGAGCAAACGCCTTTGACACTCTCACTGAACAGAAAGTGACCCTGGTTATAGGTTAAAGTGATTGCACTAAAGAATATTTCATTGTGTGGACAATAATATATTTTTAGGAGAGTCAAATACATATAGCAATACTAGTTTCCCAGTGACTACTAGCTGACGAGCATAATAACTAACAGAAAATAAGTTTATTAGGTATTGATATATATAAAAGAAGACACAAGGTAAGGGAGTATAGGAAGAGTATAAACCTAAAGTAATAAAGTCCTCATCTATCCAAGACCTCATACTAGACCGGGAAATAAGGGAGTGACAACGTGAACGAAGGAACAAACCCACCTCACGCGAAGGGCCATTGAGAAGAAATAGAAGGGTTGGTAGGGCCGCACGGCTAGGCCCTTGTTACACCACAGTAACTAAAATCCTAAAGTACTCTGCCCAGCCAGAAGACTGGGTAGAGGCATTTGCTGCAGGTATTAGGCAAAAGTCAGCACTGTGACAGGTGCTTTCCTGTTGCACCCTCTACAACCACTGTGTTCTCCACCCGGCACAGCCAGAAGAGGACTGGCCACCCCTCATAGCCTGGTTCCTCTCTAGGTTTCTAATCTCCACCCGGCACAGCCAGAAGAGGACTGGCCACCCCTCATAGCCTGGTTCCTCTCTAGGTTTATAATCTCCACCCGGCACAGCCAGAAGAGGACTGGCCACCCCTCATAGCCTGGTTCCTCTCTAGGTTTCTAATCTCCACCCGGCACAGCCAGAAGAGGACTGGCCACCCCTCATAGCCTGGTTCCTCTCTAGGTTTATAATCTCCACCCGGCACAGCCAGAAGAGGACTGGCCACCCTTCATAGCCTGGTTCCTCTCTAGGTTTCTAATCTCCACCCGGCACAGACAGAGGAGGACTGGCCACCCCTCAAAGCCTGGTTCCTCTCTAGGTTTCTAATCTCCACCCGGCACAGCCAGAAGAGGACTGGCCACCCCTCAAAGCCTGGTTCCTCTAGGTTTCTAATCTCCACCCGGCACAGCCAGAAGAGGACTGGCCACCCCTCATAGCCTGGTTCCTCTCTAGGTTTCTTCCTAGGTTTTTGCCTTCCTAGGGAGTTTGTCCTAGCCACCGTGCTTCTATACCTGCTTGCTTGCTGTTTGGGGTTTTAGGCCGGGGCTATATAAATTGATTTGATAGAGGACTGAGGGTCTTCCAAATATTATTTTGTAAATGTATATCTTTTTTTTCCCCCAAAAAAATCATGTGAAAAAAAAGTCATTATATATAGACTGAAGGAGCCGAGATGTGTGGGGATGATCACTTTGATGGAGACTGGTATAGCAGGTGTGGGGATGATCACTTTGATGGAGACTGCTATAGCAGAAGGGGAACCACTAATTCAAGGCCTCAGAGCGAGTGGCGTCACCGATTGAAACGCTATTAGCGCGCACCACCGCTAACTAGCTAGCCATTTCACATCGGTTACAAGAGCAGTCTGATTCAGTCAGGCCACCTGATGGCACGCTGATATCCTGTTTCCATGGACACATCTGAAATCAGGCTACCTGATGGCACTCTGATATCCTGTTTCCATGGACACATCTGAAATCAGGCTACCTGATTGGCCCTCTGATATCCTGTTTCCATGGACACATCTGAAATCCGGCTACCTGATTGGCCCTCTGATATCCTGTTTCCATGGACACATCTGAAATCAGGCTACCTACCTGATGGCACTCTGATATCCTGTTTCCATGGACACATCTGAAATCAGGCTACCTACCTGATGGCACTCTGATATCCTGTTTCCATGGACACATCTGAAATCAGGCTACCTACCTGATGGCACTCTGATATCCTGTTTCCATGGACACATCTGAAATCAGGCTACCTGATGGCACTCTGATATCCTGTTTCCATGGACACATCTGAAATCAGGCTACCTGATGGCACTCTGATATCCTGTTTCCATGGACACATCTGAAATCAGGCTACCTGATGGCACTCTGATATCCTGTTTCCATGGACACATCTGAAATCCGGATACCTAATGGCACTCTGACATCCTGTTTCCATGGACAAGTCTGAAATCAGGCTACCTGATTGGCCCTCTGATATCCTCTGATATCCATGGACACATCTGTGTTAACGATCTAGCACTGCGATGCCGATTTAAGATGAGCAGTGGAAGGTGCCTCCATGACCACTGCATCCTCTTTCCTGCCTACAGTCATTTAATATCCAATCATTACTGTGCTGTAAATGTCCTCTGATTCCTGAACTATTCCCTGGAATTAAAATACTTAACATCTGAGGAGCTACATGGACTCTCACGTGTCCCACGTCTCTAGGCGCCACATAGGATTTTGAGATTTTCGAGCAGTGGAAGGTTTATGAATATGTATATACATTCCTCCTGCCTACAGTCAGTTTAATATTTCAAATCAGTTGGTGGCGATAAAACACCTTTTGAGTTTGAGCCAATCCCAAAGAAGAAGAATTAAAAGTCAGCAACCTAACGGAGGTGTTCTGAGAGAAAGGCATGGACTTGCTCACGCTTACCACCCTCTCAGGACATAATAGTGTTGAGGTTTTCGAATAGCAGTGAAGAGTGGTAGAAAGATGGGTACAGGGTACATTCCCCTGAGAGGATCCCAGTGAATAGGCAGAGACCATGAGAGAGTGGTAGAGGAAGATGGGTACAGGGTGAGGGATCCTGAGAGGATCCCAGTGAATAGGCAGAGACCATGAGAGAGTGGTAGAGGAAGATGGGTACAGGGTGAGGGATCCCGAGGGAAGTGAATAGGCAGAGACCATGAGAGAGTGGTAGAGGAGATGGGGTACAGGGTGAGGGATCCCGAGAGGATCCCAGTGAATAGGCAGAGACCATGAGAGAGTGGTAGAGGGGAGATGGGTACAGGGTGAGGGATCCTGAGAGGATCCCAGTGAATAGGCAGAGACCATGAGAGAGTGGTAGAGGAGATGGGTACAGGGTGAGGGATCCTGAGAGGATCCCAGTGAATGTATGCAGAGACCATGAGAGAGTGGTAGAGGAAGATGGGTACAGGGTGAGGGATCCCTAGAGGATCCCAGTGAATAGGCAGAGACCATGAGAGAGTGGTAGAGGAAGATGGGTACAGGGTGAGGGATCCTGAGAGGATCCCAGTGAATAGGCAGAGACCATGAGAGAGTGGTAGAGGAAGATGGGTACAGGGTGAGGGATCCCGAGAGGATCCCAGTGAATAGGCAGAGATCAAGGGAGAGTGATGGGAAGAATATGTGCTTCAGTAAAGGTGGGCTTTTTTTTAGCATTCATAGCCATGGTTGTCAACTGTACTACAGAAATGGATCGGAGGTCACAGGAGGTTGTTGGGGGGCTGCGACAGAGAAGTACTCTGGATTGCGAGGATTTACTTGCAGAACAGTTCCAGGTGGTGTTGAGTGGTAGTGTTCCGTCCTCCCAGACCGTTGGCCTGGAGTACGATTAAATAGGGTTAAATAGTGGAATGGGTTAATAGTTGTCAGGGAAACTTTCCTTTACACAATTTGTGTTACCGAATCGAGAATTGAATGTTGGTTGGCCGTGAATGGCCTCACACACCAGTACAGCAGGTGGCGGTATACGCACCTTAAACCCGGATGAGCGCCGCCAACCAAATCCTAAAGAAGAAGAAGTCAACCACCTCGGTATCTTGCTAGGCAACAAAGCTGAAACATTGGTGCTCTTCAGACGCTTTCGGTGATTATTAGCCGCTGTGTTTTAAACTCATTTTTGTCGTCTAGTTAGTTACTACCCCTTTCGTTTAAATATTCCGTTGTTAGTCATCTAGCTAGCTGGTTAAGTTAGGGCTAGTATTAGACGAGTTGCTAATGCTAACTAGCTAGCAAGTTAGCATCCCCGACCATGAACTCACTAAGCTACTCCACCCATGAGGAGGTCTGCTGGACGGAGAAAGAAACTCTGGTGAAAGAGGAGGAGGAAGAGAAATATGTTACAATACAAAAACAAGTGGAGGGTGAGGCTGTTACCGTGAAAGAAGAAGAGAAAGACGTTTCAGTGAAAGGAGAGGAAGACTCGTTCAGAGTGAAAGAGGAAGAGGATGTTACAGTAAAAGAGGAGGATGTTACTGAAGAGATGGAGAATGCCGTTTTTGGAATGAAGAAGGATGGGGGGGAGGTGACTGTTACTGTGAAGGAAGAGGAGGAAGACTATGCCGTTTTTGGAAGGAAGGAGGGGGAGGTGACTGCTACTGTGAAGGAAGAGGAGGAAGACTATGCCGTTTTTGGAATGAAGGAGGGGGAGGTGACTGCTACTGTGAAGGAAGAGGAAGAAGCGTTCAGAGTGAAAGAGGAGGAGGATGTTACTCTGAAGGAGGAGAATGCAGTTTTTGGAATGAAGGAGGAGGGGGAGGTGACTGTTTCAGCAAAAGAAGAGGAAGAAGCGTTCAGAGTGAAAGAGGAGGAGGATGTTACTCTGAAGGAGGAGAAAGAGGAGAATGCCGTTTTTGGAGTGGAGGAGGAGGGGGAGATTACTGTCTCATTGGAGGAGGAGGAGGAGGAGGAGGAGAAAGAAGAAGAAGAAGAGACGACAGGAGATCTGATTAACGACGGTAAGTACTGTCTTAACAGGGGCAAAAACTCTGCAGTTGTTGAACTATATGTGTGGTTAGGAATTATTAATGCTACAGATTGTCATCAACCAACAAAATGTTAATGGATAAAATGCTCTATGGATAAAATGCTCTATGGATAAAATGCTTCCCATTTCTTATATTTTCCCCAACATTTTTAATCATCACTGAATATCTCTTCCTGTAGTGCTTTGCTCATTCTCTACCCTCGACATCCCATGAGAGCATGCAACCGAAAGGTGCAGGAGGGTACCCTAGTGGCCCCACCCCCAACCCCCTATAACCACCATAAGGCCCCACCCCCCTATAACCACCATAAGGCCCCACCCCCTATAACCACAATAAGGCCCCACCCCCACCCCCTATAACCACCATAAGGCCCCACTCCCCAACCCCACCCCACTCCCTATAACCACCATAAGGCCCCACCCCCAACCCCCTATAACCACCATAAGGCCCCCCCCCCACCCCCTATAACCACCATAAGGCCCCACCCCACCCCCTATAACCACCATAAGGCCCCACCCCCACCCCCTATAACCACCATAATGCCCCACCCCCACCCCTATAACCACAATAAAGCCCCACCCCCTATAACCACCATAAGGCCCCACCCCTATAACCACCATAAGGCCCCACCCCCTATAACCACCATAAGGCCCCACCCCCTATAACCACCATAAGGCCCCACCCCCCCCTATAACCACCATAAGGCCCCACCCCCTATAACCACCATAAGGCCCCACCCCCTATAACCACCATAAGGCCCCCTATAACCACCATAAGGCCCCACCCCCACCCCCCTATAACCACCATAAGACCCCACCCCCACCCCCTATAACCACCATAAGGCCAATAAGAGAACCCGTGGTTATACACTGGGTGGTGGTGGTGTATCATCTTGACTTGGACTGAAATAGGCTCCTGTACTGTTTTATATTTAAGGTGCAGGAACAATACAATACTTTCAAACTAATATTTTTTTATAAGAGGTGCAGGAACTCAAGCGATAGGACATTTTTAGGTGCCGGTACTCAGTTCTGGTGAGCTCCTGCCCAAATCAAGCAGTGAAGAGAAACCAGTGTGTTATTGTCGACAACACAGCAATGGGCCGTTCTTTAAACATGACGTGAAGCTGAGTTCTGGGAAACGTCTCTAGAGAGTCTGTTATTATTCACAATAACATGGGTTTGACTCCTTTATTAACCCATCCTGGTCATGAAACGTCTCTAGAGAGTCTGTTATTATTCACAATAACATGGGTTTGACTCCTTTATTTATTTCTGTAAATGGTTACATGTTAAAAAGTTGTTATTTTTTATGTTATTTTAATCTTTATTTAACTAGGCAAGTCAGCTAAGGACAAATTCTTATTTACAATTACGGCCTACCCCAGCCAAACCCTAACCCAGATTGTGTAGCATCTAATATACTGGGTGGTGGTGGTGGTGTAGCATCTATATACTGGGTGGTGGTGGTGGTGTATCATCTATATACTGGGTGGTGGTGGTGTGTATCATCTATATACTGGGTGGTGGTGGTGGTGTAGCATCTATATACTGGGTGGTGGTGGTGGTGTATCATCTATATACTGGGTGGTGGTGGTGGTGTATCATCTATATACTGGGTGGTGGTGGTGGTGTATCATCTATATACTGGGGTGGTGGTGGTGGTGGTGGTGTAGCATCTATATACTGGGTGGTGGTGGTGGTGTATCATCTATATACTGGGTGGTGGTGGTGGTGTATCATCTATATACTGGGTGGTGGTGGTGGTGTATCATCTATATACTGGGTGGTGGTGGTGGTGTATCATCTATATACTGGGTGGTGGTGGTGGTGGTGGTGGTGTATCATCTATATACTGGGTGGTGGTGGTGGTGGTGTATCATCTATATACTGGGTGGTGGTGGTGGTGTATCATCTATATACTGGGTGGTGGTGGTGGTGTGGTGGGGTGGTGGTGGTGTATCATCTATATACTGGGTGGTGGTGGTGGTGGTGTATCATCTATATACTGGGTGGTGGTGGTGGTGTATCATCTATATACTGGGTGGTGGTGGTGGTGTATCATCTATATACTGGGTGGTGGTGGTGGTGGTGTATCATCTATATACTGGGTGGTGGTGGTGTGTATCATCTATATACTGGGTGGTGGTGGTGGTGTATCATCTATATACTGGGTGGTGGTGGTGGTGGTGTGTAGCATCTATATACTGGGTGGTGGTGGTGGTGTATCATCTATATACTGGGTGGTGGTGGTGGTGTATCATCTATATACTGGGTGGTGGTGGTGGTGTATCATCTATATACTGGGTGGTGGTGGTGGTGTATCATCTATATACTGGGTGGTGGTGGTGGTGTATCATCTATATACTGGGTGGTGTGGTGGTGGTGGTGGTGTGTATCATCTATATACTGGGTGGTGGTGGTGTGTATCATCTATATACTGGGTGGTGGTGGTGGTATATCAGCATCTATATACTGGGTGGTGGTGGTGGTGGTGTATCATCTATATACTGGGTGGTGGTGGTGGTGGTATCATCTATATACTGGGTGGTGGTGGTGGTGTATCATCTATATACTGGGTGGTGGTGGTGGTGTATCATCTATATACTGGGTGGTGGTGGTGGTGTATCATCTATATACTGGGTGGTGGTGGTGGTGTATCATCTATATACTGGGTGGTGGTGGTGGTGTATCATCTATATACTGGGTGGTGGTGGTGTGTATCATCTATATACTGGGTGGTGGTGGTGTATCATCTATATACTGGGTGGTGGTGGTGTATCATCTATATACTGGGTGGTGGTGGTGGTGTATCATCTATATACTGGGTGGTGGTGGTGGTGTATCATCTATATACTGGGTGGTGGTGGTGTGTATCATCTATATACTGGGTGGTGGTGGTGGTGTATCATCTATATACTGGGTGGTGGTGGTGGTGGTGTATCATCTATATACTGGGTGGTGGTGGTGGTATCATCTATATACTGGGTGGTGGTGGTGTATCATCTATATACTGGGTGGTGGTGGTGTATCATCTATATACTGGGTGGTGGTGGTGTATCATCCATACTGGGTGGTGGTGGTGTAGCATCTATATACTGGGTGGTGGTGGTGGTGTATCATCTATATACTGGCTGGTGGTGTAGCATCTATATACTGGGTGGTGGTGTAGCATCTATATACTGGGTGGTGGTGGTGTGTAGCATCTATATACTGGGTGGTGGTGGTGGTGTATCATCTATATACTGGGTGGTGGTGTAGCATCTATATACTGGGTGGTGGTGGTGGTGGTGGTGTAGCATCTATATACTGGGTGGTGGTGGTGTAGCATCTATATACTGGGTGGTGGTGTATCATCTATATACTGGGTGGTGGTGTAGTGGTGGTGTATCTATATACTGGGTGGTGGTGGTGTGTATCATCTATATACTGGGTGGTGGTGGTGGTGTATCATCTATATACTGGGTGGTGGTGGTGGTGTATCTATATACTGGGTGGTGTGGTGGTGGTGTATCATCTATATACTGGGTGGTGGTGGTGGTAGCATCTATATACTGGGTGGTGGTGGTGGTGGTGGTATGGTGGTGTATCATCTATATACTGGGTGGTGGTGGTGTATCATCTATATACTGGGTGGTGGTGGTGGTGTATCATCTATATACTGGGTGGTGGTGGTGGTGTATCATCTATATACTGTGGTGGTGGCATCTATATACTGGGTGGTGGTGGTGGTGTATCATCTATATACTGGGTGGTGGTGGTGGTGGTGTATCATCTATATACTGGGTGGTGGTGGTGGTGTATCATCTATATACTGGGTGGTGGTGGTGTAGCATCTATATACTGGGTGGTGGTGGTGGTGTATCATCTATATACTGGGTGGTGGTGGTGGTGTATCATCTATATACTGGGTGGTGGTGGTGTGTACCATCTATATACTGGGTGGTGGTGGTGGTGGTGGTGTGTAGCATCTATATACTGGGTGGTGGTGGTGTAGCATCTATATACTGGGTGGTGGTGGTGGTGTAGCATCTATATACTGGGTGGTGGTGGTGTAGCATCTATATACTGGGTGGTGGTGGTGTATCATCTATATACTGGGTGGTGGTGGTGGTGTAGCATCTATATACTGGGTGGTGGTGGTGGTGTATCATCTATATACTGGGTGGTGGTGGTGTGTAGCATCTATATACTGGGTGGTGGTGGTGTATCATCTATATACTGGGTGGTGGTGGTGGTGTACCATCTATATACTGGGTGGTGGTGGTGTATCATCTATATACTGGGTGGTGGTGGTGGTGTATCATCTATATACTGGTGGTGGTGGTGGTGGTGTACCATCTATATACTGGGTGGTGGTGGTGTATCATCTATATACTGGGTGGTGGTGGTGGTGTATCATCTATATACTGGGTGGTGGTGGTGGTGTATCATCTATATACTGGGTGGTGGTGGTGGTGGTGTATCATCTATATACTGGGTGGTGGTGGTGGTGTATCATCTATATACTGGGTGGTGGTGGTGGTGTATCATCTATATACTGGGTGGTGGTGGTGTGTAGCATCTATATACTGGGTGGTGGTGGTGTAGCATCTATATACTGGGTGGTGGTGGTGGTGTATCATCTATATACTGGGTGGTGGTGTATCATCTATATACTGGGTGGTGGTGGTGTAGCATCTATATACTGGGTGGTGGTGGTGGTGTATCATCTATATACTGGGTGGTGGTGGTGGTGTAACCTATATCCTGGTGTGGTTAACATCCATCCTGGTGGTGTTGTAATCTATATCCTGGGTGGTGGTGGTGGTGTGTTATCTATATATCCTGGGTGGTGGTGGTGTAACATCCTATAACAACCCATCCTGGTGGTGTTATTAACATCCTGGTCATGTTATCCTGGTCATGGTAACAACCCATCCTGGTCATGTGTATCATCCTGGTCATGTTATATGTTAACTGGGTCCTGGTCATGGTGTATCTGGTCATCTATATACCATCCTGGTCATGTTAACACCCCATCCTGGTGGTGGTTAACATCCCATCCTGGTCATGGTGGTGTATCATCTATATGTTAACAACTGGGTTAACAACCCATGGTCATGTTAACATCCATCCTGGTCATGTAATAACATCTATATCACCCATCCTGGTCATGTGTATCATCCCATATACTGGGTGTTAACAACCCATCCTGGTCATGTTAACACCCCATCTGGGTCATGTTAACACCCCATCATCTATAACACCCCATCCTGGTCATGTTAACATCCCATCCTGGTGGTGTTATCAACCCATCCTGGTCATGGTGTAACAACCCATTTTGGGTATAGTACTGGGTGGTGTTAACAAACCATCCTGGTCATGTGGTGGTGGTCATGTTAACAACTATATCCTGGTCATGTTAACAACCCATCCTGGTCATGTATCAACCCATCCTGGTCATGTTAACAACCCATCCTGGTCATGTTAACACCCCATCCTGGTCATGTTAAAAACCCATCCTGGTTATGTTAACACCCCATCCTGGTTATGTTAACACCCCATCCTGGTGGTGGTTGTTATCATCTAACACCCCATCCTGGTCATGTTAACACC
This sequence comes from Oncorhynchus nerka, assembly GCF_034236695.1. NCBI lineage: Eukaryota > Metazoa > Chordata > Actinopteri > Salmoniformes > Salmonidae > Oncorhynchus > Oncorhynchus nerka. The sequence continues at coordinate 3,677,546 of NC_088410.1, read as the reverse complement.
CCATCCTGGTCATGTTAACACCCATCCTGGTCATGTTATGGTTGTACACTATATTGGGTCCTGGTCATGTGTATCAACCATCCTGGTCATGTTATTACCCCCATCCTGGTCATGTTAACAACCCATCCTGGTCATGTTATCATCTTGGTCATGTTGGTATGTAACCCATCCTGGTCATGTTAACACCCATCCTGGTCATGTTATATACCCCATCCTGGTCATGTTAACACCCCATCCTGGTCATGTTAACAACCCATCCTGGTCATGTTATCACCCCATCCTGGTCATGTTCACCCATCCTGGTCATGTTAACAACCCATCCTGGTCATGTTATTAACCCATCCTGGTCATGTTAACACCCCATCCTGGTCATGTTAACAACCCATCCTGGTCATGTTAACACCCCATCTTGGTCATGTTAACACCCCATCTTGGTCATGTTAACACCCCATCTTGGTCATGTTAACACCCCATCTTGGTGGTCATGTTAACACCCCATCCTGGTCATGTTAACATCCCATCTTGGTGGTGGTCATGTTAACAACCCATTTTGTGGTTCATATGTGGTCATGTTCATCCCCATACTGGTCATGTTATCAAATCCTGGTGGTGTTATCCTGGTCATGGTTATTAACATCTATCTTGGGTGGTTAACATCCCATCCTGGTCATATTAACCCATCCTGGTCATGTTAACACCCCATCCTGGTTCATGTTAACAACCCACATGTTAACCCATCCTGGTCATGCTAACAACCCATCCTGGTCATGTTAACAACCCATCCTGGTCATGTTAATTAACCCATCCCTGGTCATGTTAACAACCCATCCTGGTCATGTTAACAACCCATCCTGGTCATGTTAACACCCCATCCTGGTCATGTTAACACCCCATCCTGGTCATGTTAACACCCCATCCTGGTCATGTTAACACCCCATCCTGGTCATGTTAACACCCCATCCTGGTCATGTTAACACCCCATCCTGGTCATGTTAACAACCCATCCTGGTCATGTTAACAACCCATCTTGGTCATGTTAACACCCCATCCTGGTCATGTTAACACCCCATCCTGGTCATGTTAACACCCCATCCTGGTCATGTTAACACCCCATCCTGGTCATGTTCCTGGTCATGTTAACAACCCATCCTGGTCATGTTAACAACCCATCCTGGTCATGTTAACAACCCATCCTGGTCATCCCATCCTGGTCATGTTAACAACCCCATCCTGGTCATGTTAACACCCCATCCTGGTCATGTTAACACCCCATCCTGGTCATGTTAACAACCCATCCTGGTCATGTTAACAACCCATCCTGGTCATGTTAACAACCCATCCTGGTCATGTTAACAACCCATCCTGGTCATGTTAACCCATCCTGGTCATGTAATCAACCCATCTTGGTCATGTTATTAACCCATCCTGGTCATGTTATTAACCCATCCTGGTCATGTTAACACCCATCCTGGTCATGTTAACAACCCATCCTGGTCATGTTAACAACCCATCCTGGTCATGTAATCAACCCATCCTGGTCATGTTAACACCCCATCCTGGTCATGTTAAAAACCCATCCTGGTCATGTTAACACCCCATCCTGGTTATGTTAACACCCCATCCTGGTCATGTTAACAACCCATTTGGGCATCCTGGTTATGTTAACCCCATCCTGGTCATGTTAACACCCATCCTGGTTATGTTAACACCCCATCCTGGTCATGTTAACAACCCATCCTGGTCATGTAATCAACCCATCAACAACCCATCCTGGTCATGTTAACACCCCATCCTGGTCATGTTAACACCCCATCCTGGTCATGTTAACACCCCATCCTGGTCATGTTAACACCCCATCCTGGTCATGTTAACACCCCATCCTGGTCATGTTAACACCCCATCCTGGTCATGTTAACACCCCATCCTGGTCATGTTAACAACCCATCCTGGTCATGTTAACAACCCATTTTGGGCATATTGACAACCCATACGGGTCATGTTATCAAACCATCCTGGTCATGTTAACCCATCCTGGTCATGTTAACAACCCATCCTGGTCATGTTAACCCATCCTGGTCATGTAATCAACCCATCTTGGTCATGTTATTAACCCATCCTGGTCATGTTATTAACCCATCCTGGTCATGTTGACACCCCATCCTGGTCATGTTAACACCCCATCCTGGTCCCTGGTTATGAACCCATCCTGGTCATGTTCACACCCCATCCTGGTCATGTTCACACCCCATCCTGGTCATGTTCACACCCCATCCTGGTCATGTTAACACCCCATCCTGGTCATGTTAACACCCATCCTGGTCATGTTAACACCCCATCCTGGTCATGTTAACACCCCATCTTGGTCATCTTGGTCATGTAACACCCCATCTTGGTCATGTTAACACCCCATCCTGGTCATGTTAACACCCATCTTGGTCATGTTAACACCCCATCTTGGTCATGTTAACACCCCATCTTGGTCATGTTAACACCCCATCTTGGTCATGTTAACACCCCATCTTGGTCATGTTAACACCCCATCTTGGTCATGTTAACACCCCATCTTGGTCATGTTAACACCCCATCTTGGTCATGTTCACACCCCATCCTGGTCATGTTCACACCCCATCCTGGTCATGTTCACACCCCATCCTGGTCATGTTCACACCCCATCCTGGTCATGTTCACACCCCATCCTGGTCATGTTAACACCCCATCTTGGTCATGTAATCAACCCATCCTGGTCATATTAACACCCCATCCTGGTCATATTAACATCCCATCCTGGTCATATTAACAACCCATCCTGGTCATATTAACACCCCATCCTGGTTATGAACCCATCCTGGTTATTAACCCATCCTGTTCATGTTATTAACCCATCCTGTTCATGTTAACACCCCATCCTGGTCATGTTAACACCCCATCCTGGTCATGTTAACACCCCATCCTGGTCATGTTAACACCCCATCCTGGTCATGTTAACAACCCATCTTGGTCATGTTAACACCCCATCCTGGTCATGTTAACACCCCATCCTGGTCATGTTAACACCCCATCCTGGTCATGTTAACACCCCATCCTGGTCATGTTAACAACCCATTTTGGTCATGTTAATCAAACCCCTGGTCATGTTAACCTCCTGGTCATGTTAACAACCCATCCTGGTCATGTTAACACCCTGGTCATCAACTGGTCATGTTATTAACATCCCATGTTATTAACCCATCCTGGTCATGTTATTACACCCCATCCTGGTCATGTTAACAACCCATCCTGGTCATGTTAACACCCCATCCTGGTCATGTTAACACCCCATCCTGGTCATGTTAACACCCCATCCTGGTCATGTTAACACCCCATCTTGGTCATGTTAACACCCCATCTTGGTCATGTTAACACCCCATCTTGGTCATGTTAACACCATCCTGGTCATGTTAACACCCCATCTTGGTCATGTTAACACCCCATCTTGGTCATGTTAACACCCCATCTTGGTCATGTTAACACCCCATCTTGGTCATGTTAACACCCCATCTTGGACGTCATGGTCATGTTAACACCCCATCCTGGTCATGTTAACACCCCATCCTGGTCATGTTAACACCCCATCCTGGTCATGTTCACACCCCATCCTGGTCATGTTAACACCCCATCTTGGTCATGTTAACACCCCATCTTGGTCATGTTAATCACCCATCTTGGTCATGTTAACACCCCATCCTTGGTCATATTAACACCCCATCCTGGTCATGTTAACACCCCATCCTGTCCCTGGTTACGAACACCCCATCCTGGTCATGTTAACACCCCATCCTGGTCATGTTAACACCCCATCCTGGTCATGTTAACACCCCATCCTGGTCATGTTAACAACCCATCCTGGTCATGTTAACACCCCATCTTGGTCATGTTAACACCCCATCTTGGTCATGTTAACACCCCATCTTGGTCATGTTAACACCCCATCTTGGTCATGTTAACACCCCATCTTGGTCATGTCATAACACCCCATCTTGGTCATGTTAACACCCATCCTGGTCATGTTCACCCCATCTTGGTCATGTTAACACCCCATCCTGGTCATGTTAACACCCCATCTGGTCATGTTAACACCCCATCCTGGTCATGTTAACACCCCATCTTGGTCATGTTTCAACCCATCCTGGTCATGTTAACACCCCATCCTGGTCATGTTAACACCCCATCTTGGTCATGTTAACACCCCATCCTGGTCATGTTCACACCCCATCCTGGTCATCCTGGTTATTAACACCCCATCTCCTGGTCATGTTAACACCCCATCTTGGTCATGTTCACACCCCATCTTGGTCATGTTAACACCCCATCTTGGTCATGTTAACACCCCATCCTGGTCATGTTAACACCCCATCCTGGTCATGTTCACACCCCATTCTGGTCATGTTAACAACCCATCCTGGTCATGTTAACACCATGAACCCCATCCTGGTTATGAACCCATCTGGTCATGTTAACACCCCATCCTGGTCATGTTAACACCCCATCCTGGTCATGTTAACACCCCATCCTGGTCATATTAACCCATCCTGGTTATGTTAACACCCCATCCTGGTCATGTTAACACCCCATCCTGGTCATGTTAACACCCCATCCTGGTCATGTTAACACCCCATCCTGGTCATGTTAACCCCATCCTGTTCATGTTATTATACCCATCCAGTGGTCATGTTAACACCCATCCCATCACACCCCATCCTGGTCATGTTCACACCCCATCCTGGTCATGTTCACACCCATCCTGGTCATGTTCACACCCCATCCTGGTCATGTTAACACCCCATCCTGGTCATGTTAACACCCCATCCTGGTCATGTTAACACCCCATCCTGGTCATGTTAATCTTGGTCACCCCATCCTGGTCATGTTAACACCCCATCCTGGTCATGTTAACACCCCATCTTGGTCATGTTAACACCCCATCCTGGTCATGTTAACACCCCCTGGTCATGTTAACCTCTTGGTCATGTTAACAACCCATCTTGGTCATGTTAACACCCCATCCTGGTCATGTTAACACCCCATCCTGGTCATGTTAACACCCCATCCTGGTCATGTTAACACCCCATCCTGGTCATGTTAACACCCCATCCTGTTAACACCATCTTGGTCATGTTAACACCCCATCCTGGTCATGTTAACAACCCATCTTGGTCATGTTAACACCCCATCCTGGTCATGTTAACACCCCATCCTGGTCATGTTAACAACCCATCCTGGTCATGTTAACAACCCATCCTGGTCATGTTATTAACCCATCCTGGTTCATGTTATGTAACCCATCCTGGTCATGTTAACACCCCATCCTGGTCATGTTAACACCCCATCCTGGTCATGTTAACACCCCATCCTGGTCATGTTCACACCCCATCCTGGTCATGTTCACACCCCATCCTGGTCATGTTAACACCCCATCTTGGTCATGTTAACACCCCATCCTGGTCATCCTGGTCATGTTAACACCCCATCCTGGTCATGGTCATGTTAACACCCCATCTTGGTCATGTTAACACCCCATCCTGGTCATGTTAACACCCCATCCTGGTCATGTTAACACCCCATCCTGGTCATGTTAACACCCCATCCTGGTCATGTTAACACCCCATCTTGGTCATGTTAACACCCCATCCTGGTCATGTTAACACCCCATCCTGAAGTGGTCATGTTAACCTGGTTATGAACCCCCTGGTCATCTTCTTGGTCATGTTAACACCCCATCTTGGTCATGTTAACACCCCATCTTGGTCATGTTAACACCCCATCTTGGTCATGTTCACACCCCATCTTGGTCATGTTATGTTCACACCCCATCTTGGTCATGTTAACACCCATCCTGGTGGTCATGTTAACACCCCATCTTGGTCATGTTAACACCCCATCTTGGTCATGTTAACACCCCATCTTGGTCATGTTAACACCCCATCTGGTCGTGTCATCCTGGTTCACACCCCATCTTGGTCACGTTGTTAACACCCCATCTTGGTCATGTTAACACATCCTGGTCATGTTATTACCCATCTTGTTATTAACCCATCCTGTCATGTTAACACCCCATCCTGGTCATGTTAACACCCCATCCTGGTCATGTTAACACCCCATCCTGGTCATGTTAACACCCCATCCTGGTCATGTTCACACCCCATCTTGGTCATGTTCACACCCCATCTTGGTCATATTCACACCCCATCTTGGTCATGTTCACACCCCATCTTGGTCATGTTCACACCCCATCTTGGTCATGTTAACAACCCATCCTGGTCATGTTAACACCCCATCCTGGTCACGTTCACACCCCATCCTGGTCATGTTCACACCCCATTCTGGTCACCCCATCCTGTTAACAACCCATCCTTGTTATGTTAACCCATCCTGGTTATGAACCCATCCTGGTCATGTTAACACCCCATCCTGGTCATGTTAACACCCCATCCTGGTCATGTTAACACCCCATCCATGTTAATGTTCACACCCCATCCTGGTTGTTCATTCACCATACCAGTGAACCCATCCTGGTCATGTTAACACCCCATCTTGGTCATGTTAACACCCATCTTGGTCATGTTAACACCCCATCTTGGTCATGTTAACACCCCATCTAGTGGTCATGTTAACACCCCATCAAACCCCATCTTGGTCATGTTAACACCCCATCCTGGTCATGTTAACACCCCATCCTGGTCATGTTAACACCCCATCCTGGTCATGTTAACACCCCATCCTGGTCATGTTAACACCCCATCCTGGTCATGTTAACACCCCATCCTGGTCATGTTGGTCAACACCCCATCCTGGTCATGTTAACCCCATCTTGGTCATGTTATTAACCCCATCCTGGTCATGTTAACACCCCATCCTGGTCACGTTCACACCCCATTCGTTAACAACCCATCCTTCTATGAACCCATCCTGGTCATGTTATTCCCATCCTGGTCATGTTAACACCCCATCTTGGTCATGTTAACACCCCATCTTGGTCATGTTCATCCTGGTTATGTTAACACCCATCCTGGTCATGTTAACAACCCATCCTGGTCATGTTCACACCCCATCCTGGTCATGTTCACCCCCATCCTGGTCATGTTAACACCCCATCCTGGTCATGTTAACACCCCATCCTGGTCATGTTAACACCCCATCCTGGTCATGTTAACACCCCATCTTGGTCATGTTAACAACCCATCCTGAAGTTTATGTCATGTTAACAACCCATCCTGGTCATGTTTAACAACCCATTTTGGTCATATTGACATCCTGTTCATACAACCCATCCTGGTCATGTTAACACCCCATCCTGGTCATGTTAACACCCCATCCTGAAGTCTTAGTCATGTTAACACCCCATCCTGGTCATGTTAACACCCCATTCTGGTCATGTTAACACCCCATCCTGGTCATGTTAACAACCCATCCTGGTCATGTTAACAACCCATCCTGGTCATGTTAACACCCCATCCTGGTATGTTAACACCCCATCCTGTCAAGTTAACACATCCCATCCTGGTCATGTTAACAAAAATCCAGTCAAAATATTGACACCCATCCTGGTTATAACACCATCCTGGTCATGTTAACAGTTCCCCATCCTGGTCATGTTACTCTGAAGGTCCATGTTACAATACCATGAAGTGGGTCATGTCATAACACCCCATCCTGGTCATGTTAACACCCCATCCTGGTCATGTTAACACCCCATCCTGGTCATGTTAACGTTGTATCCTGGTCATATTAACACCCCATCCTGGTCATGTTAACATTTAGTGAGTTTATGTATTGTATACAGGACCAGTCAATTCACAAGTTTGGGACGTTGTACTGTAATTCACAATACCAGTGAAGTGGACGTTGTACTGACACACTTACCATTCAAGGGTTTTTCTCTATTTGTACTATTTTCTACATTGTACAATAATAGTGAAGTGTGGACAATGAAATAACACATGGAATCATGTTGAAGAAAAAGGGTTAAACAAAAAAATGTATAAAATACACACACTCTTGGCATTCTCTCAACCAGTTTCACCCGACGTTTTTCCAACCGTAAATATTCCCAATATGCTGAATTTGTTGGCTGCTTTTACTTTCACTCTGCGGTCACAACTCATCCTAAACCATCTCTGTACAGTCGGAAGGTTGATTGGACGTTGTACTGTATATTCACCCAGTGAAGTCATCTGTGAAGTGTGGACACTGCACAATACCAGTGAAGTGTGGACGTTGTACTCTCCATCAATACCAGTGAAGTGTGGAGTTGTACATATTCACAATAAAGAAAAAATACCAGCCTGTAATGGTAGTTGTACTGTATATACACAATACCAGTGAAGTGTGGACGTTTTGTGACGTTGTGAAGTATATTCACAATACCAGTTCACATATTCATACCAGTGAAGTGTGGACGTTGTACTGTATATTCACAATACCAGTGAAGTGTTGGACGTTGAAGTGTGGACTGTATAAGTGTGGACACACAATACCAGTGAAGTGTGGACGTTGTACTGTATATTCACAATACCAGTGAAGTTTGGATATTCACAATACCAGTGAAGTGTACGTGTATGTATATTCACAATACCAGTGAAGTGTGGACGTTGTACTGTATATTCACAATACCAGTGAAGTGTGGACGTTGTACTGTATATTCACAATACCAGTGAAGTGTGGACGTTGTACTGTATATTCACAATACCAGTGAAGTGTGGACGTTGTACTGTATATTCACAATACCAGTGAAGTGTGGACGTTGTATATTCACAATACCAGTGAAGTGTGGACGTTGTACTGTATATTCACAATACCAGTGAAGTGTGGACGTTGTACTGTATACCAGTGAAGTGTGGACGTTGTACTGTATATTCACAATACCAGTGAAGTGTGGACGTTGTACTGTATATTCACAATACCAGTGAAGTGTGGACGTTGTACTGTATATTCACAATACCAGTGAAGTGTGGACGTTGTACTGTATATTACACAATACCAGTGAAGTGTGGACGTTGTACTGTATATTCACAATACCAGTGAAGTGTGGACGTTGTACTGTATATTCACAATACCAGTGAAGTGTGGACGTTGTACTGTATATTCACAATACCAGTGAAGTGTGGACGTTGTACTGTATATACACAATACCAGTGAAGTGTGGACGTTGTACTGTATATTCACAATACCAGTGAAGTGTGGACGTTGTACTGTATATTCACAATACCAGTGAAGTGTGGACGTTGTACTGTATATTCACAATACCAGTGAAGTGTGGACGTTGTACTGTATATTCACAATACCAGTGAAGTGTGGACGTTGTACTGTATATTCACAATACCAGTGAAGTGTGGACGTTGTACTGTATATTCACAATACCAGTGAAGTGTGGACGTTGTACTGTATATTCACAATACCAGTGAAGTGTGGACGTTGTACTGTATATTCACAATACCAGTGAAGTGTGGACGTTGTACTGTATATTCACAATACCAGTGAAGTGTGGACGTTGTACTGTATATTCACAATACCAGTGAAGTGTGGACACACCTACTCTTTCCAGAGTGTTTCTTTATTTGGACTAATTTCTATAATAATATTGGAGCCATTGGTGTTTACATGTCATAATAAAGACGCACCGTTCTAGTAACAACCCAACAATTGGTCAAATAAAGGGAACTAACGCTAGACGACACAGGCGTGTTTAAAACACAATACTAGATTATACAGTCACAATAACAGCATCGCCTTAAAGTCTCAGACCGTCTCGTACCGTTCTAGTAACAACCCAACAATTGGTCAAGTAAAGGGAACTAACGCTAGACGACACAGGCGTGTTTAAAACACAATACTAGATTATACAGTCACAATAACAGCATCGCCTTAAAGTCTCAGACCGTCTCGTACCGTTCTAGTAACAACCCAACAATTGGTCAAGTAAAGGGAACTAACGCTAGACGACACAGGCGTGTTTAAAACACAATACTAGATTATACAGTCACAATAACAGCATCGCCTTAAAGTCTCAGACCGTCTCGTACCGTTCTAGTAACAACCCAACAATTGGTCATTATAGCAAGTAAAGGGAACTAACGCTAGACGACACAGGCGTGTTTAAAACACAGTGGCTAATATACTCGATGTAACAGTCATCTCCCCCTCCTCCCCTTTCACATCAAACTGCATCCTCCTCTTTCTCTTCTTTTACTGTAACATCCTCCTCCTCTTTCACTCTGAACGTGCAGGCGTGTTTAAAAGAGAGTGGCTAATATGCACGAAAGCGTCTTTATTGGTTCGTCTATTTTGTCTATCGAGCTACCGAGGTGTCTGACTAACTGTTGCTGCTGTTGAAAGAAGCGTTCCGTCTACTACATTATATGTCACACCAGCAGCATCGGCTTAAAGTATCAGACCGCCATCTGTTGACTGGAGTGGGTAACGCAGTTGAGAGAAATGTATATTTTATTTTCAGACAAGTTAAAGCGTGGGAAGAAATTAGAAGAAATTAGGGAAGTTTTTACTCACCAATGTAACAACACTGTGTGGTTGAAGAGTTAGTAACTTAGTTGTGGTCACGATCTGGTTACCTATTAAGAACAAACAGTTATGTTTTTGCGTTATTACGTATTTATTCACTTATTTCCAGGGTATCTTCTAAACTTCCCACAATGCACTATTTCTCAACGTCATACGGATGTAGTCTGTGCTACTGAGTTCATGTCCTAGCAGCCTTTTAAATATGAGGTTGGAAAATATTTAAGAATATATGGGAATATTCTTGCCAAGACGAGGAGAGTTGTAGAAGAAAGTATAATTACAAAGATCACCTGTCTCGTTCAAAAGTCTGTTGAAAGTCTCTCAGAGGAGGACAAATCTGTTCTGTTTGAGCTACAACACAAGTTGGATGATATGTATGAACTGAAAGCAGAGGGAGACTTTGTCAGATCTGGGAAGAAGTGGCTGGACGAGGATGAACCAAATGTATCTTGTTTTTTTTTTCAGGTTAGAAAAAGACCACTCTTAAAAAATAATACAATTCAACAATTAATTATTAATGGTCTCGTCACAGACGATCCCAAATTAGTCTCTAACTTTAGTTCCAACTTCTACAGGAATTTATATAGTTCTAAGTACTGTGAGATTTCCACAACTATTTTTTACTTTACTTTGCCAACCTCCTTGTTTGTTCCGCCCAATATGCTTCATTTGCTCCCACTGTAAACGACACAGATTAACTATGTTGGGTTGGTTCTATATACAGTATCTTTGGTTATACCATAGATACAGTACTAGCCAGATAGGAGCTAACGTTGGCTAGCTAGCTAACCAACCAACTAGCTAGCAAATCAACTAGCTAGCAAATCAACTAGCTAGCAAATCAACTAGCTAGCAAATCAACTAGCTAGCAAATCAACTAGCTAGCAAATCAACTAGCTAGCTATATTTAGCCAAGGAAGTTTAAATATACACTGCTCAAAAAAAAATAAAGGGAACACTAAAATAACACATCCTAGATCTGAATGAATGAAATATTCTTATTAAATACTTTTTTGCTTTACATAGTTGAATGTGCTGACAACAAAATCACATAAAAATGATCAATGGAAATCAAATTTATCAACCCACGGAGGTCTGGATTTGGAGTCACACTCAAAGTTAAAGTGGAAAACCACACTACAGGCTGATCCAACTTTGATGTAATGTCCTTAAAACAAGTAAAAATGAGGCTCAGTAGTGTGTGTGGCCTCCACATGCCTGTATGACCTCCCTACAACGCCTGGGCATGCTCCTGATGAGGTTGCGGATGGTCTCCTGAGGGATCTCCTCCCAGACCTGGACTAAAGCATCCGCCAACTCCTGGACAGTCTGTGGTGCAATGTGGCGTTGGTGGATGGAGCGAGACATGATGTCCCAGATGTGCTCAATTGGATTCAGGTCTGGGGAACGGGCGGGCAAGTCCATAGCATCAATGCCTTCCTCTTGCAGGAACTGCTGACACACTCCAGCCACATGAGGTCTAGCATTGTCTTGCATTAGGAGGAACCCAGGGCCAACCGCACCAGCATATGGTCTCACAAGTGGTCTGAGGATCTCATCTCGGTACCTAATGGCAGTCAGGCTACCTCTGGCGAGCACATGGAGGGCTGTGCGGCCCCCCAAAGAAATGCCACCCCACACCATGACTAACCCACCGCCAAACCGGTCATGCTGGAGGATGTTGCAGGCAGCAGAACGTTCTCCACGGCGTCTCCAGACTCAGTCACGTCTGTCACGTGCTCAGTGTGAACCTGCTTTCATCTGTGAAGAGCACAGGCGCCAGTGACGGTAATTTGTCAATCTTGGTGTTCTCTGGCAAATGCCAAGCGTCGTGCGGTGTTGGGCTGTAACCACAACCCCCACCTGTGGACGTCGGGCCCTCATACCACCCTCATGGAGTCTGTGTCTGACCGTTTGAGCAGACACATGCACATTTGTGGCCTGCTGGAGGTCATTTTGCAGGGCTCTGGCAGTGCTCCTCCTTGCACAAAGGCGGAGGTAGCGGTCCTGCTGCTGGGTAGTTGCCCTCCTACGGTCTCCTCCACGTCTCCTGATGTACTGGCCTGTCTCCTGGTAGTGCCTCCATGCTCTGGACACTACGCTGACAGACAGAGCAAACCTTCTTGCCACAGCTCGCATTGATGTGCCATCCTGGATGAGCTGCACTACCTGAGCCACTTGTGTGGGTTGTAGACTCCGTCTCATGCTACCACTAGAGTGAAAGCACCGCCAGCATTCAAAAGTGACCAAAACATCAGCCAGGAAGCATAGGAACTGAGAAGTGGTCTGTGGTCACCACCTGTAGAACCACTCCTTTATTGGGGGTGTCTTGCTAATTGCCTATAATTTCCACCTGTTGTCTATTCCATTTGCACAACAGCATGTGACATTTATTGTCAATCAGTGTTGCTTCCTAAGTGGACAGTTGGATTTCACAGAAGTGTGATTGACTTGGAGTTACATTGTGTTGTTTAAGTGTTCCCTTTATTTTTTTGAGCAGTGTATATACAGTGTATATACATTATCTACAGAGGTATAATGTATTTTCCATACATTTCTATTGAATAATAAATCACCAGAATACGTTCTATACATATTGTCTGTACGTATACAAAATGCAGAGGTCAGATAGCAAGGTTCAGAACAAGTCCCTTCTGTTACAAACTAAACGCTGGACTAGGGGTAATAATGTTGAGTTTATTTTTTCCAGTGGGGATTAGTTGATGAATTGCCTGGCAGGGCAGTGAGACAGTGGAGATTAGTTTATGAATTTCCTGGCAGGGCAGTGAGACAGTGGAGATTAGTTTATGAATTTCCTGGCTGGGCTGTGGAACAGTGGAGATTAGTTTATAAATTACCTGGCTGGGCTGTGGGACAGTGGAGATTAGTTTATAAATTGCCTGGCTGGGCTGTGGAACAGTGGAGATTAGTTTATAAATTGCCTGGCTGGGCTGTGGAACAGTGGAGATTAGTTTATAAATTGCCTGGCTGGGCTGTGGGACAGTGGAGATTAGTTGATGAATTGCCTGGCTGGGCTGTGGAACAGTGGAGATTAGTTTATAAATTGCCTGGCTGGGCTGTGGGACAGTGGAGATTAGTTTATAAATGGCCTGGCTGGGCTGTGGAACAGTGGAGATTAGTTTATAAATTGCCTGGCTGGGCTGTGGAACAGTGGAGATTAGTTTATAAATTGTCTGGCTGGGCTGTGGAACAGTGGAGATTAGTTTATAAATTGCCTGGCTGGGCTGTGGAACAGTGGAGATTAGTTTATAAATTGTCTGGCTGGGCTGTGGAACAGTGGAGATTAGTTTATAAATTGCCTGGCTGGGCTGTGGAACAGTGGAGATTAGTTTATAAATGACCTGGCTGGGCTGTGAAACAGTGGAGATTAGTTTATAAATTGCCTGGCTGGGCTGTGGGACAGTGGAGATTAGTTTATGAATTGCCTGGCAGGGCTGTGAAACAGTGGAGATTAGTTTATAAATTGCCTGGCTGGGCTGTGGGACAGTGGAGATTAGTTTATAAATTGCCTGGCTGGGCTGTGGGACAGTGGAGATTAGTTTATAAATTGCCTGGCTGGGCTGTGGGACAGTGGAGATTAGTTTATAAATTGCCTGGCTGGGCTGTGGAACAGTGGAGATTAGTTGATGAATTGCCTGGCTGGGCTGTGGAACAGTGGAGATTAGTTGATGAATTGCCTGGCTGGGCTGTGGGACAGTGGAGATTAGTTTATAAATTGCCTGGCTGGGCTGTGGGACAGTGGAGATTAGTTTATTAATTGCCTGGCTGGGCTGTGGGACAGTGGAGATTAGTTCATTAATTGCCTGGCTGGGCTGTGGGACAGTGGATGTGTAGGAATGATTCAAATGGAACTGTTAACAGCCATTCCCGAGTAGTATTGTGTATAACTAGTGGCTATTAACCAATCGGCATACAGGATCCAAGTGTACTGTTTTATAAAGAAGGATCTCACATCCTACCATACCTTTGTCTGTACATTATACCTTGATGCTATTTTATCGCCCCCAGAAACCTCCTTTTACTCTCTGTTCCAGACGTTCTAGACGACCAATTCTTATTGCTTTTAGCCGTACCCTTATTCTTCTCCTCCTATGTTCCTCTGGCGATGTAGAGGTGAATCCAGGCCCTGCAGTGCCTAGCTCCACTCCTATTCCCCAGGCGCTCTCTTTTGATGACTTCTGTAACCGTAATAGCCTTGGTTTCATGCATGTTAACATTAGAAGCCTCCTCCCTAAGTTTGTTCTTTTCACTGCTTTAGCACACTCTGCCAACCCGGATGTTCTAGCTGTGTCTGAATCCTGGCTTAGGAAGACCACCAAAAATTCAGAAATTTTAATTCCAAACTACAACATTTTCAGACAAGATAGAACTGCTAAAGGGGCGGTGTTGCAATCTACTGCAAAGATAGCCTGCAGAGTTCTGTCCTACTATCCAGGTCTGTACCCAAACAATTTGAACTTCTACTTTTAAAAATCCACCTCTCTAAAAACAAGTCTCTCACCGTTGCCGCCTGCTATAGACCACCCTCTGCTCCCAGCTGTGCTCTGGACACCATATGTGAACTGATTGCCCCCATCTATCTTCAGAGCTCGTGCTGCTAGGCGACCTAAACTGGAACATGCTTAACACCCCAGCCATCCTACAATCTAAACTTGATGCCCTCAATCTCACACAAATTATCAATGAACCTACCAGGTACCCCCAAAGCCTTAAACACGGGCACCCTCATAGATATCATCCTAACCAACTTCCCCTCTAAATACACCTCTGCTGTCTTCAACCAAGATCTCAGCGATCACTGCCTCATTGCCTGCATCCGTAATGGGTCAGCGGTCAAACGACCTCCACTCATCACTGTAAAACGCTCCCTGAAACACTTCAGCGAGCAGGCCTTTCTAATCGACCTGGCCGGGGTGTCCTGGAAGGATATTGATCTCATCCCGTCAGTAGAGGATGCCTGGATATTTTTAAAAATGCCTTCCTAACAATGTTAAATAAACATGCCCCATTCAAGAAAATTAGAACCAGGAACAGATATAGCCCTTGGTTCTCCCCAGACCTGACTGCCCTTAACCAACACAAAAACATCCTATGGCGTTCTGCATTAGCATCGAACAGCCCCGTGATATGCAGCTGTTCAGGGAAGCTAGAAACCGTTATACACAGGCAGTTAGAAAAGCCAAGGCTAGCTTTTTCAAGCAGAATTTGCTTCCTGCAACACTAACTCTAAAAAGTTCTGGGACACTGTAAAGTCCATGGAGAATAAGAACACCTCCTCCCAGCTGCCCACTGCACTGAAGATAGGAAACACTGTCACCACTGATAAATCCACCATAATTGAGAATTTCAATAAGCATTTTTCTACGGCTGGCCATGCTTTCCACCTGGCAACTCCTACCCGGTCAACAGCACTGCACCCCCAGCAGCAACTCGCCCAAGCCTTCCCCATTTCTCCTTCTCCCAAATCCATTCAGCTGAAGTTCTGAAAGAGCTGAAAAATCTGGACCCCTACAAATCAGCCGGGCTAGACAATCTGGACCCTTTCTTTCTAAAATTATCTGCGAAATTGTTGCCACCCCTATTACTAGCCTGTTCAACCTCTCTTTCGTGTCATCTGAGATTCCCAAAGATTGGAAAGCAGCTGCGGTCATCCCCCTCTTCAAAGGGGGGACACTCTTGACCCAAACTGCTACAGACCTATATCTATCCTACCATGCCTTTCTAAGGTCTTCGAAAGCCAAGTCAACAAACAGATTACCGACCATTTCGAATCTCACCATACCTTCTCTGCTATGCAATCTGGTTTCAGAGCTGGTCATGGGTGCACCTCAGCCACGCTCAAGGTCCTAAACGATATCTTAACCGCCATCGATAAGAAACATTACTGTGCAGCCGTATTCATTGATCTGGCCAAGGCTTTCGACTCTGTCAACCACCACATCCTTATCGGCAGACTCGACAGCCTTGGTTTCTCAAATGATTGCCTCGCCTGGTTCACCAACTACTTCTCTGATAGAGTTCAGTGTGTCAAATCGGAGGGTCTGCTGTCCGGACCTCTGGCAGTCTCTATGGGGTGCCACAGGGTTCAATTCTTGGACCGACTCTCTTCTCTGTATACATCAATGAGGTCGCTCTTGCTGCTGGTGAGTCTCTGATCCACCTCTCGCAGAGCGACACCATTCTGTATACTTCCGGCCCTTCTTTGGACACTGTGTTAACAACCCTCCAGGCAAGCTTCAATGCCATACAACTCTCCTTCCATGGCCTCCAATTGCTCTTAAATACAAGTAAAACTAAATGCATGCTCTTCAACCGATCGCTACCTGCACCTACCCGCCTGTCCAACATCACTACTCTGGACGGCTCTGACTTAGAATACGTGGACAACTACAAATACTTAGGTGTCTGGTTAGACTGTAAACTCTCCTTCCAGACCCATATCAAACATCTCCAATCCAAAGTTAAATCTAGAATTGGCTTCCTATTTCGCAACAAGCATCCTTCACTCATGCTGCCAAACATACCCTTGTAAAATTGACCATCCTACCAATCCTCGACTTTGGCGATGTCATTTACAAAATAGCCTCCAATACCCTACTCAACAAATTGGATGCAGTCTATCACAGTGCTATCCGTTTTGTCACCAAAGCCCCATATACTACCCACCATTGCGACCTGTCGCTCTCGTTGGCTGGCCTCGCTTCATACTCGTCGCCAAACCCACTGGCTCCATGTCATCTACAAGACCCTGCTAGGTAAGTCCCCCTTATCTCAGCTCGCTGGTCACCATAGCATCTCCCACCTGTAGCACACGCTCCAGCAGGTATATCTCTCTAGTCACCCCAAAACCAATTCTTTCTTTGGCCGCCTCTCCTTCCAGTTCTCTGCCCAATGACTGGAGCAACTACAAAAATCTCTTAAATTGGAAACACTTATCTCCCTCACTAGATTTAAGCACCAACTGTCAGAGCATCTTACAGATTACTGCACCTGTACATAGCCCACCTATAATTTAGCCCAAACAACTACCTCTTTCCCAACTGTATTTAATTTATTTATTTATTTTGCTCCTTTGCACCCCATTATTTTTATTTCTACTTTGCACATTCTTCCATTGCAATACTACCATTCCAGTGTTTTACTTGCTATATTGTATTTACTTTGCCACCATGGCCTTTTTTTGCCTTTACCTCCCTTCTCACCTAATTTGCTCACATTGTATATAGACTTGTTTTTTTTTTTTTTTTTTTACTGTATTATTGACTGTATGTTTGTTTACTCCATGTGTAACTCTGTGTCGTTGTATGTGTCGAACTGCTTTGCTTTATCTTGGCCAGGTCGCAATTGTAAATGAGAACTTGTTCTCAACTTGCTTACCTGGTTAAATAAAGGTGAAATAAATAAAATAAATAAAAATCTAGTCTAGATTAAACCTCATAGGAAGACAGTTTTATCATGTGGAGTTTTCATCCAGGTCTCTCTGTTTAACCAAATACTCTGTCTTTGGCAGGAGAGAGACCAGTCTGTCACTCTGACAGCAGTATGAGTCCTTCAGAGGAACCAGACCCAGAGACTCCCAAACCAGTGAGACGACTCGACTGCTCCCAGTGTAATAAGAGTTTCAAGTTGTCATGGAACCTAAAAGAGCATGAGAGGGCACACACAGGAGACAAGCCTTTCCACTGCTCCCAGTGTGGAAAGAGATTTCCACGATCACAGAACCTAAAAATACATCAGAGGACACACACAGGAGAAAAGCCTTTTTCTCTGCTCCCAGTGTGGAAAGTGTTTTACCCAGTTATGGAGCCTGAACAAACATAATAGAATACACACAGGAGAAAAGCCTTACCATTGTTCCCATTGTGGAAAGAAATTTAGGTTGTTAGATAAACTGAAGGAGCATGAGAGGACACACACAGGAGAGAAACCTTACCATTGCTCCTGTGTGAAAAAGTTTTACCCAATTAGCTTACCGAAAAGAGCACGAAAGGAAACACACTGAAGAAAAGACTTACAATGTTCCCAGTGTGGAAAGAATTTTCACGATCACAGGAACTAAATTCACACGAGAGGATACACACAGGGGAGAAACTTCACCACTGCTCTCATTGTGAAAAGTGTTTTACGCAGTTAGGGAGCCTGAACAAACATAATAGAGTACACACAGGAGAAAAGCCTTACCCCTGTACCCATTGTGGAAAGAGATTTTCTAGATCACAGGACCAAAAATCACATGAGAGGACACACACCGGGAGAAACCTTACCATTGTTCCCTATGCGGAAATGATTTTACCCATTTAGGAGCCTGAACAAACATAAGAAGAAGAATACACTCTGGAGTGAAGCCTTACTCATGTTCCCATTGCCTAATGCATTTCAGGTTGTTAAATAACCTTAAGGACACGAGAGGACACACACATCTTACCATGGTGGCAGTGGAAAAGATTTGACCAATTTAGGGAAACTATAAGATCATGAGAGGACACGTGGGAGAAATCACCCAGTTGTTCCCAGTGTGGAAAGAGTTTTACCTAGTTAGGGAAACTATAAGATGAGATGAGACACGTTAGGGAAACTATAAGATGAGATGAGACACGTTAGGGAAACTATAAGATAAGATGAGACACGTTAGGGAAACTATAAGATCATGAGATGAGACACATGGGAGAAATCACCCAGTTGTTCCCAGTGTGGAAAGAGTTTTACCTAGTTAGGGAAACTATAAGATCATGAGATGAGACACGTTAGGGAAACTATAAGATCATGAGATGAGACACGTTAGGGAAACTATAAGATCATGAGATGACACATGGGAGAAATCACCCAGTTGTTCCCAGTGTGGAAAGAGTTTTACCTAGTTAGGGAAACTATAAGATCATGAGATGAGACACGTTAGGGAAACTATAAGATCATGAGATGACACATGGGAGAAATCACCCAGTTGTTCCCAGTGTGGAAAGAGTTTTACCTAGTTAGGGAAACTATAAGATCATGAGATGACACATGGGAGAAATCACCCACTTGTTTCCAGTGTGGAAAGAGTTTTACCCAGTTAGGGAGCCTGAAAATGCATGAGAGAATACACACACACACAGGGGAGGAAAAGCTCACAGTTTGGAAAGAGTTTTAGTTAGGGAACCTAATTGTGGAAAGACATTTTCCCAGAGGACCTGAAATCACATGATAGAATAGACAGGCAGTGTTCTGATGAGTCACAGTGTTCTGATGAGTCACAGTGTTCTGATGAGTCACTGTGTTCTGATGAGTCACTGTGTTCTGACTGATGTTTGACTGTGTTCTGATGAGTCACTGTGTTCTGATGAGTCACTGTGTTCTGACTGATGTTTGACTGTTATTTTATGCATTAAATCACATTGTTTATATGTAATCTTAATCAACAATAGGCCTGTTAATGTTTTTTCCTCTAGATACATGATTATATCTAAAATCAGATTACAATTTTAAAATGTTTTTTTGTTTGTTTTGATTCTACACTTTGATAGATTGGATACATGTTAGAACCCTTAGATGTTTATGACATGATTTAGATCATTTAAAATGTAAATTGGATGAATATTTTGTGTATTTCTTGATTCTGACCTTAAAACCTCAAGAAACGTAGTTGTTTTGGTTTCATTGAGTTAATTTGTGTTCTAGTCTCCAAGCTAAAGATGTATGAAACTGTGGTGATGTTCTGATAACGTTGTTAACATGGAAAACATTCACGACCTCGTCAATGTTCCCGTCAGTATTATTCCACTATGAGAGAACACAGGTGCTGATTGTAAAAACACTTTTGATTCATTTTTATCTGAATTAAGATGAACTTTATATTTTTTTTTACTGTTGTTAGCCACGAGTGGACATTGATTATGTACATCTATGTACTTACAGAAATGAGCTCTTCTGAGTTTTGACATTTGAATTTTGATGTTTATCCCCGTTTCGTAACGTTTTCAACAGAATCATTGGGATAAACACACCCCTGATCACCCACTTTTACACAGTTCACTTTCATAGCAGCCACGTACAAACAGCATGACCCCTTTTCTCATGGTATAATTCTTACTCCCATCTATGCGCTCATATCATTGTCACCATAATAGCTAAAGTAACGTCGTAGTCAACAAAACTAATAGGACTAATACGTTAGTAAACTTGCTACAATCATGCAGTAGCTTTATAGTGCAATAAATGAGTAAAACCAAAGCTTCCTTGACTTGGAAGAGTTCCAGTGTTGGATAGCCAGCTAGCTAACTTAGCATCCCTCTCTGTTGGATAGCCAGCTAGCTAACTTAGCATCCCTCTCTGTTGGATAGCCAGCTAGCTAACTTAGCATCCCTCTCTGTTGGATAGCCAGCTAGCTAACTAGCTGATTTGAAGGATCAGGATACAGTAGGTCTCTCTCGTAGAGGGGGCTAAACTAGCTAGCTGCATTCGCTATTAAGCGAAAGTAAAAAACATACTATGAAATATAGCTAGTTTTCGCTTCTCCTTAATTTTTGAATAAATTATTTGTTAAAAAATGTTAAACTATTGTGTCTTTCTCTCTTTGAGTCAACTACTCACCATATTTTATGCACTGCAGTGTTAGCTAGCTGTAGCTTATGCTTTCAGTACTAAATCCATTCTCTTATCCTTTGATTGGGTCAACAACATGTCAGTTAATGCTGCATAGAGCTCTGATATGTTGGCGGACGTCCTCTGGAAGTTGTCATAATTACTGTGTAAGTCTATGGAAGGGGGTGAAAACCATGAGCCTCCTAGGTCTTATATTGAAGCCAGTGTACCAAGAGGAGGACGGAAGCCAGCTGTCCTCCGGCTACACCATGCTGCTACCTTACAGAGTGCTGTTGAACCTACTGTAGACCTTCATTGATGGAGGTGTGTGGCGACCAATCAGGGGAGAGCTTGTCTGTAAATTGAAGGGGTTTCAGGGTATTGAACAGGGGTGTGTTCAATTTGATTGAGTTTGTACTGAATAACACTATTACCAACATTTTCTTGTATGTTCTTGAACAGACTATGAGGTACAGTTTGGTTTGCTCCAGTTGGTGGGTGTGTCGGTGTGTGGCTAGAGTCTAAGGCATTTTGGGCCGTTTTCCACTACTGTCATGACTCTCCTGTGATGATCTGAAGGATCAGGATACAGTAGGTCTCTCTCGTAGAGGGGGAATGTCATGACTCTCCTGTGATGATCTGAAGGATCAGGTTACAGTGGGTCTCTCTCGTAGAGGGGGAATGTCATGACTCTCCTGTGGTGATCTGAAGGTTACAGTGGGTCTCTCTCGTAGAGGGGGGATGTCATGACTCTCCTGTGGCGATCTGAAGGATCAGGTTACAGTGGGTCTCTCTCGTAGAGGGGGGAGAGCGGGAAGTCGTCTGTTTTATGGTCGGTCATCAAATACGGTGCCCCCTATGGCCTGTAGTGTTCGAGATTGGAATGTAAACCGTGGAACACGGAGAGACCCTTGTACAATCAAAAGTTTAAATAATTCAACAATATTTATATTTTTGAGAATGTGGGAGTGGTCCGTGGACACTTAAGGGACAGTCATGACGAGTGTGTTTTATTTGGCGATCTCATGAAGGACAGGAAACAGTCATTACTGTGTCTTTGGTTGTGTTCCACTTCTGAATTATGGGGGTTCCATCTACATATTGTGAAACGTATGTGATTAAACATGAAACTATTTGTGAAAAGATGTAATTGTGATGTCAACCTTCTATATGAGAAAATATGGGTTTTCATGTCAAGTTAACCAAATCAGGGGCCACAGCCACGTGAGCATAGACATTATGGCGGCGCATGGACCACCCTCGGTTCTCAGAAGTATATAAAACCCACTCCTGACGGAAATGTACATCAGACCACGCAAACGTAAGCTGAGGTTGCAAATGGTGAATTTCTAAGACCGAAAATACGAAGCGGCAGCTACAAGTTGAAATGGTTGGCACTACAACTCTACCAAAGGACAAGAGTACACAGCGTGGAGCATTGGCTACACGGCTGGAAATGGTTAACCTCTCTGGGATATTCGGGACGGTAGCGTCCCACCCTGCCAACAGCCAGTGAAAGTGCAGGGCGCCAAATTCAAAACAACAAAAATCTCCTCAAGCATACAAGTATTTTACACAATTTTAAAGATACAATTCTCATTAATCCGGCAACAGTGTCTGATTTCAAAAATGCTTTTACGGCGAAAGCTCCACAAACGATTGTTAGGTCACCACCAAGTCACAGAAAAACACAGCCATTTTTCCAGCCAGAGGTGTCACAAAAAAACAGAAATATAGATCAAATTAATCACTAACCTTTCATGATCTTCATCAGAATGCGCTCCCAGGAATCCCAGTTCCACAATAAATGTTTGATTTGTTCGATAATGTCCATCATTTATGTCCAAATAGCTACTTTTGTTAGCGCGTTTTGGAAACAAATCCAAAGTCACGAAGCGCGTTCACTAGGAGCAGACGAATTGTCAAAAAGTTCCGTTACAGTCCATAGAAACATGTCAAACGATGTATAGAATCAATCTTTAGGATGTTTTTAACATACATCTTCAATAATGTTCCAACCAGAGAATTCCTTTGTAGAAATGCAATGGAACGCGAGCTACCTCTCACGTGAACGAGCGTCACGAGCTTGTGGCACTCTGCCAGACCACTGACTCAAAGAGCCCTTATGAGCCCCTCCTTTACAGTAGAAGCCTCAAACAGGTTTCTAGAGACTGTTGACATCTAGTGGAAGCCTTAGGAAGTGCAACATGATCAATATCCCACTTTATCTTCAATAGGGAATGAGTTGAAAAATGACCAACCTCAGATTTCCCACTTCCTGGTTGGATTTGTTCTCAGGTTTTCACATGCCATATGAGTTCTGTTATACTCACAGACATCATTCAAACAGTTGTAGAAACGTCAGAGTGTTTTCTATCCAAATATACTAATTATATGCATATTCTAGCTTGTATGGCTAAGTAGCAGGCAGTTTACTCTGGGCACCTTATTCATCCAAGCTACTCAATACTGCCCCCCAGTCACCAAGAAGTTAAACTCTGAGACTATCGATTCACTACAGAAGTAAGAAGTCCTAGGCCATCAAACTACCAGTCTGCAGCCAGAAATGTACGAAGCCTAGGACAAGAATACCGACAACCGCCAAAACACCAACAGTATTCTATGCGACAACCATGGGTACGCCTAACGTATCCATTATAAACACAACCAAAGTCTTTGTTGATCGACTCTCCAGCAAGAGTAACCGGCGACCACAGAGAAAGACTACAAGGCATACACTCGTAAATAGCCGTAGTTTGAGCCGTAGTTCATGTAAGATATTAGCCATAGTTATCTATGAGTGTAGTAGTGTGTGTGTTATAAAATGACTATGTTCTCATTTTTTACTTCAGAACGCTCTCCGAATAATGAATTAACCTTTTGCAGAATCTGAGACTTTGCCGAATTATTTTTAAACCAGGGACTTACAAACCTTGGGGATTTGGTCAAAGCTATAAAATAGTTGAGTTATCATCATTTTGTGATTGACAATTCTCGTGACTGTGTTTTCATGTTATTCTGTGACTTGGATTAGTTAGTTAGTAAATAAATAATTAAACCAATTTGTATATCGCTGATTCATTATTTATGCGAGGGTTTGTGCAGATCTCCGAGGTTTGCGACGTTCAGTAATGAGAACCGATGAGGTACAGTACGTTAAGCGATTGTTTTGATAAGATATGAAAATATCTGGGGAGTCGATTTGGGAAATAGTCTCTTTAAACATTTTCCCGTGGTGCCCCCGACTTCCTAGTTAATTAAAGTTTAAATGATTAGTTTAATCACGTAATAATAATAATTACACAGAGAATTGATTTGATAAAATAACAGTCTTCACGTTTATTGATGTCACGGAACGACACTACTTTGACATTTTGTCTTCTACAGTGGTCCTCCTTGATATGTATGTATGGGATAAACCTTTATGGTTATGGGTTCAGCTGTACAGGATAAACCAGTCCTTTATGGTTATGGGTTCAGCTGTATAATAAACCAGTCCTTTATGGTTATGGGTTCAGCTGTACAGGATAAACCAGTCCTTTATGGTTATGGGTTCAGCTGTACAGGATAAACCAGTCCTTTATGGTTATGGGTTCAGCTGTACAGGATAAACCAGTCCTTTATGGTTATGGGTTCAGCTGTACAGGATAAACCAGTCCTTTATGGTTATGGGTTCAGCTGTACAGGATAAACCAGTCCTTTATGGTTATGGGTTCAGCTGTACAGGATAAACCAGTCCTTTATGGTTATGGGTTCAGCTGTACAGGATAAACCAGTCCTTTATGGTTATGGGTTCAGCTGTACAGGATAAACCAGTCCTTTATGGTTATGGGTTCAGCTGTACAGGATAAACCAGTCCTTTATGGTTATGGGTTCAGCTGTACAGGATAAACCAGTCCTTTATGGTTATGGGTTCAGCTGTACAGGATAAACCAGTCCTTTATGGTTATGGGTTCAGCTGGATAATAAACCAGTCCTTTATGGTTATGGGTTCAGCTGTACAGGATAAACCAGTCCTTTATGGTTATGGGTTCAGCTGTACAGGATAAACCAGTCCTTTATGGTTATGGGTTCAGCTGTACAGGATAAAACAGTCCTTTATGGTTATGGGTTCAGCTGTACAGGATAAACCAGTCCTTTATGGTTATGGGTTCAGCTGTACAGGATAAACCAGTCCTTTATGGTTATGGGTTCAGCTTTACAGGACAGGGCTGTGGGACAGTGGAGAATAGTTGATGAATTTCCTGGGAGGGCTATAACAGCCATTAACTGGGATTAACGTGAATAACTAACAGCTATCAGCCAATCAGCATCCAGGATCTACATTTGTGTTTCATAATGAGGATCTAGTCTGGATTAAACCTCATAGGAAAACAGTTTTGTAATGGAGGTTTCGGTCAGGTCTGTCTGTTTAACTAAATACTCTGTTTAACTAAATACTCCTTTTGTCTTTGGCAGGAGAGAGACCAGACTCTCCATCTGACAGCAGAACGAGTCCTTCAGGGGAACCAGACCCTGAGTCCCCAGCGAGGCAACACCACTGCTCCCAGTGTAATATGAGTTTTAAGTGGTTATGGAAGCTGAAAGAGCATGAAAGGAAACACACTGGAGAAAAGCCCTTCCAATGCTCCCAGTGTGGAAATAGATTCTCACGATCACATGACCTAAAATCACATGAGAGGACACACACAGGGGAAAAACCTCACAATTGCTCACAGTGTGGAAAGCTTTTTTCCCATTTAGGGAACCTGAACAAACATAAGAGAATACACTCTGGAGAGAAGCCTTACCCCTGTTCCCATTGTGGAAAGAATTTTAGGTTGTCAGGTAACCTGAAAACGCACGAGAGGACACACACAGGGGAGAAACCTTACCATTGCTCCGTGTGTGGTAAGGATTTTACCAAGTTAGGGAACCTGAAAGATCACGAGAAGAAACACACAGGAGAAAAGCCTTACCACTGCTCCAATTGTGGAAAGAGATTTTCAACATCATCAGACTTAAAAAAGCACGAGATGACGCACACCGGGGAGAAATCTTACCATTGCTCTCAGTGTGGAAATAGTTTCTTACGATCACATGACCTGAGATCACATGAGCGGACACACACAGGGGAAAAACCACACAGTTGTACCCAGTGTGGAAAGTGTTTTTTGCATTTAGGGAACCTGAACAAACATAAGAAAATACACTCTGGGGAGAAGCCTTACCCCTGTTCCCATTGTGGGAAATTCTTTAGGTCATTAGATAACATGAGGGAGCATGAGAAGACACACGCAGGGAAGAAGCTTTACCATTGCGTCTTGTGCGGGAAGAGATATTCACGATCACATGACCTAAAATCACATAAAAGGAAACACACGGGGGAGGAAAACACACAATTACACACACAGGGGAAAAACCACACAGTTGGTCCCAGTGTGGAAAGAATCACACGCAGTTAGAGAACCTCTTCCCAGTGAGGAAATACATTGTCCAATTAAACACACAGGGGAGAAACCACACAGTTGGTCCCAGTGTGGAAAGAATCACGCAGTTAGAGAACCTCTTCCCAGTGAGGAAATACATTGTCCAATTAAACACACAGGGGATAAACCACACAGTTGGTCCCAGTGTGGAAAGAATCACACGCAGTTAGAGAACCTCTTCCCAGTGAGGAAATACATTGTCCAATTACACACACAGGGGAGAAATCACACAGTTGGTCCCAGTGAGGAAATACATTGTCCAATTACACACAGGGGAGAAACCACACAGTTGGTCCCAGTGTGGAAAGAATCACACGCAGTTAGAGAACCGTTCCCGTTGTGTGGAACTATATTTTCCCGATCACATGACCAACAATTCACATCAAATCTAACCAAGCTGTATTTATTCAGCACATTTCAGACATGGAGTGGAACACAATGGGCTTCACAGGGAAAAAACAATAAGGGGATTTGCTGAACCTATATTGTTGTACTGGAAAAAGTTCAGTTATAAATGATTTAGTCTTATTTAAGAATAAATTGTCATGCAGTAGACTTTGATACAATTTCAATATCCCCATCCACATGAAAATTCTGTAAGAGTTAGGTGAAGGCCAATCAGATGATGGTCTGATCACATTCTGTCTCCTATCAATACTTGTTTAACCTTTGATGCGAGAGAGAGAAAGAGACAAGAAAGTAGTCAAGACGACTAGCGTGATTATGTCTCCTCCATGTATATCGTAATAGGTCTGGGGTTGTTAGTCCATAATATTTGTGATCTCCGATGAGTGATTAGCTAGATGGGCTGACACTAGATGGGCTGACACTAGATGGGCTGACACTAGATGGGCTGAGACTGGATGGGCTGACACTAGATGGGCTGACACTAGATGGGCTGACACTAGATGGGCTGACACTAGATGGGCTGACACTAGATGGGCTGAGACTAGATGTGCTGACACTAGATGGGCTGACACTAGATGGGCTGACACTAGATTGGCTGACACTAGATGGGCTGACACTAGATGGGCTGACACTAGATTGGCTGACACTAGATTGGCTGACACTAGATGGGCTGACACTAGATGGGCTGACACTAGATGGGCTGACACTAGATGGGCTGACACTAGATGGGCTGACACTAGATGGGCTGACACTAGATGTGCTGACACTAGATGGGCTGAGACTGGATGGGCTGACACTAGATGGGCTGACACTAGATGTGCTGACACTAGATGGGCTGAGACTGGATGGGCTCTCCGTAAGGTGATGAGGGATTAGCTTTACGGTCCATTGAGGTACTTAACACTGCGTTATAGTCTACTAGCATAATAGTATGATCATTTGTTGCCTGTAAATTCAATAAATTGGTATAAATGTTTTCTAATAAGTATGGATCATCCTGATTTATAGATTTATATAGATTAATACCATATAGATTAATAACATATAGAGTAATACCATATAGAGTAATACCATATAGATTAATAATATATAGAGTAATGCCATATAGAGTAATAACATATAGATTAATACCATATAGAGTAATACCATATAGATTAATACCATATAGAGTAATACCATATAGAGTAATACCATATAGATTAATACCATATAGATTAATACCATATAGAGTAATACCATATAGATTAATACCATATAGAGTAATACCATATAGAGTAATACCATATAGATTAATAATATATAGAGTAATGCCATATAGAGTAATAACATATAGATTAATACCATATAGAGTAATACCATATAGATTAATACCATATAGAGTAATACCATATAGAGTAATACCATATAGATTAATACCATATAGATTAATACCATATAGAGTAATACCATATAGATTAATACCATATAGAGTAATACCATATAGAGTAATACCATATAGAGCAATACCATATAGATTAATACCATATAGAGTAATACCATATAGAGCAATACCATATAGATTAATACCATATAGAGTAATACCATATCGATGATCTGTTTTTCCATCCACTTTTATATTCAAAACCACCAACCCCATTTCCTTTTTCCACGCAACATCATCTCAGGATGTAGATCGAGTTTCCTGTAAATAGTATATGATATAGTCCTTTTCTTTCAGCCGCATAAAGACTGATCTTTTCCTATAATGTCTTAAGCCGTTACAATTCTAACCGGCTATACTTATTGTAGCCCTTACTGTAACTAGACACTATTCTCAGTCTAAATGGACCATAATTAGTGCTTGTAAAGTTACTGCCATCAGAGGTATTATGACGGTCAAAAATAGAGATTTCAAATGTCTGATGTTTAGAATTCAAGAAACAGGTTCAAGCAACCATTTGTTTGGTTTTGTTTGCCTGTGAGCCAGTGCCACAGATGTTAGAACATTTAGTCAAGATATTACGTGTGTAGTAGATCTGTGTAGGTTGATGTGTATGATACTGGATGTGATTTAGTGAGTGTGTGTACGATGTCTGGATTAGAGTAAGACTATAATGTGTGATGTCTGAAATAAAGAATAACCCAGCCAGTTTGCATGGTTGAGTGTCTGTGTGTGTGTATAACATGGAGTATAGCCTTAATATTCAGGATGCTACTGGGGAATCATCCACAAGCTACTTGGGAATCCTCCACAAGCTACTGGGGAGTCCACCACAAGCTACTGGGGAATTATCCACAAGCTACTGGGGAATCATCCACAAGCTACTGGGGAATCCTCCACAAGCTACTGGGGAATCCTCCACAAGCTACTGGGGAATCCTCCACAAGCTACTGGGGAATCATCCACAAGCTACTGGGGAATTATCCACAAGCTACTGGGGAATTATCCACAAGCTACTGGGGAATTATCCACAAGCTACTGGGGAATCCTCCACAAGCTACTGGGGAATCATCCACAAGCTACTGGGGAATTATCCACAAGCTACTGGGGAATCCTCCACAAGCTACTGGGGAATCCTCCACAAGCTACTGGGGAATCCTCCACAAGCTACTGGGAATCCTCCACAAGCTACCCACAAGCTACTGGGGAATCCTCCACAAGCTACTGGGGAATTATCCACAAGCTACTGGGGAATCCTCCACAAGCTACTGGGAATCCTCCACAAGCTACTGGGGAATCCTCCACAAGCTACTGGGGAATCCTCCACAAGCTACTGGGGAATCATCCACAAGCTACTGGGGAATTATCCACAAGCTACTGGGGAATTATCCACAAGCTACTGGGGAATTATCCACAAGCTACTGGGGAATCCTCCACAAGCTACTGGGGAATCCTCCACAAGCTACTGGGGAATCATCCACAAGCTACTGGGGAATCATCCACAAGCTACTGGGGAATCCTCCACAAGCTACTGGGGAATCCTCCACAAGCTACTGGGGAATTATCCACAAGCTACTGGGGAATTATCCACAAGCTACTGGGTAATCTTCCACAAGCTACTGGGGAAAGTGGCAAAGGGTGGCTACTTTGAAGAATCTCAAATATAAAATATATTTTGATTTAACACTTGGTTTAACACTTGTTTTGGTTAACTACATGATCCCATATGTGTTATTTCATAATTGTGATGTCTTCACTATTAAATAAATAAATAAAAACCCTGGAATGAGTCGGTCTATCCAAACCTTTGTATCCAAATCTAATTAAGTGTCTCAAAATAAAATAAACATTTCCCTTGACTGTGTTACCCTCCCTCCCACCAGGTGGCGACGTGCCTGTTTCAGGGCAATGCTGCCGGTGTGACGTATAATCTAATGGACGGGACGCTTCTTCAAACAACAAAAGCGAGTTATTCACCTCCGTAGCTTTCGAGCACCTCGGTATCTTACTAGCCAACATGGCAGATCTTTAAATGCTTTCGTTGTATATTAGCGACTGTGTTTTAAACACACTTGTCGTATCTACTAGCTAGTTACACCATTTCATTAAATACCTACGTTGTTTTTAGTCAGCTAGCTAGCTGGGTAAATCTAGCAGTGCGAGTCTTGTCACTAATGCTAACTAGCTATCTAGCTAACATCCCAACCATGAGCTCAGTAAACGACTCCTCACCTTCTGAAGAGGAGGTCTGCTGGACGGAGAAAGAAACTCTGGGGCTGAACATTGTCGTGAAAGAGGAGAAGGAAGAGGAGGATGTCACAGTAAAACAAGAAACAGAGGTTGAGGCTGTTACAGTGAAGGAAGAAGAGAACGACGTTAAATTGACAGAAGATGAAGACGCGTTCAGAGTGAAAGAGGAGGAGGATGTTACAGTAAAAGAAGAGGAAGAGAAAGAGGGGGAGATGACTGCCACAGTGAAAGAAGAGGAAGACGTTTTTGGAATGAAGGAATTGGGGGAGATTACTGTCACATTGGAAGAAGAAGAAGAGGAGACAGGAGATCTGATAAACAACAGTAAGTAATATCTTTGTGAAAACTACAAATAGACGGAGCGGCCAATAAAACGTTAATCAATCAAATCAAATTTATTTATAAAGCCCTTCTTACATCAGCTGATGTCACAAAGTGCTGTACAGAAACCCAGCCTAAAACCCCAAATAGCAAGCAATGCAGCTGTAGAAGCACGGTGGCTAGGAAAAACTCCCTAGAAAGGCCAGAACCTAGGAAGAAACCTAGAGAGGAACTAGGCTATGAGGGGTGGCCAGTCCTCTTCTGGCTGTACTGGGTAGAGAGGTACCAGGCTATGAGGGGTGGCCAGTCCTCTTCTGGCTGTGCCGGGTGGAGATTATAACAGAACATGGCCTAGATGTTCAAATGTTCCAAGATGACCAGCAGGGTCAAATAATAATAATCACAGTAGTTGTCGAGGGTGCAACAGGTCAGCACCTCAGGAGTAAATGTCTGTTTGCTTTTCATAGCCGATCATTCAGAGTATCTCTACCGCTACTGCTGTCTCTAGAGAGTTGAAAACAGCAGTTCTGGGACCTGTAGCACGTCCGGTGAACAGGTCAGGGTTCCATAGCCGCAGGCAGAACAGTTGAATCTGGAGCAGCAGCACTGCCAGGTGGACTGGGGACAGCAAGGAGTCATCAGGCCATGTCGTCCTGAGGCCTGTTCCTAGGGCTCAGGTCCTCTGAATGAAGGAAAGAGGGAAAGAGAAAGAGAATTAGAGTGCATACTTAAATTCACACAGGACACCGGATAAGACAGGAGAAATACTCCAGATGTATCAGACTGACCCTAGCCCCCCAACACAAACTACAGCAGCATAAATATTGGAGGCTGAGACAGGAGGGGTCGGGAGACACTGGCCCGTCTGACGATACCCCCGGACAGGGCCATACAGGCAGGATATAACCCCACCCACTTTGCCAAAGCACAGCCCCCACACCACTAGAGGGATATCTTCAACCACCAACTTACCATCCTGAGACCAGGCCAAGTATAGCCCAAAAAGATCTCCGCCACGGCACAACCCAAGGGGGGGCACCAACCCGGACAGGAAGATCACGTCAGTGACTCAACCCACTCAAGTGACGCACCCCTCCTAGGAATGGCATGGAAGAGCACCAGTAAGCCAGTGACTCAGCCCCTGTAATAGAGTTAGAGGCAGAGAATCCCAGTGGAGAGAGGGGAACCGGCCAGGCAGAGACAGCAAGGGCGGTTCGTTGCTCCAGAGCCTTTCCGTTTACCTTCACACTCCTGGGCCAGACTACACTCAATCATATGACCCACTGAAGAGATGAGTCTTCAGTAAAGACTTAAAGGTTGAGACCGAGTCTGCGTCTCTCACATTGATTGGCAGACCATTCCATAAAAATGGAGCTCTATAGGAGAAAGCTCTGCCTCCAGCTGTTTGCGTGGACATTCTAGGGACAGTAAGGAGGCGTGCGTCTTGTGACCGTAGCGTACGTGTAGGTATGTACGGCTAGACCAAATTGGAAAGATAGGTAGGAGCAAGCCCATGTAATGCTTTGTAGGTTAGCAGTAAAACCTTGAAATCAGCCCTTGCCTTAACAGGAAGCCAGTGTAGGGAGGCTAGCACTGGAGTAATATGATCAAATGTTCTAGTGCTAGTCCAGATTCTAGCAGCCGTGTTTAGCACTAACTGAGGTTCATTTAGTGCTTTGTACTATCATAGAACGCTATGGAACGCTATAGACTATCATCACTGGAAGATAAATATGTATTATTAGATTTAATTGTGCTGAGACTCACTTAAAATGTTTGCCTGACAGAAACTATTGACTGGGGCGGCAGGGTAGCCTAGTGGTTAGAGCGTTGGACTAGTAACCAGAAGGTTGCAAGTTCAAACCCCCGAGCTGACAAGGTACAAATCTGTCGTTCTGCCCCTGAACAGGCAGTTAACCCGCTGTTCCTAGGCCGTCATTGAAAATAAGAATTTGTTCTTAACTGACTTGCCTAGTTAAATAAAGGTAAAATAAACATTTTAAAAAATTCAAAGTTTAACAAACCATACAGCTCTATTGACAAGGACCACTTTTAGTCCCCAACCGACCCCTCGTGCCCCTCGGGGGGTCGTTCGTGCACCTGGGGGGGGGGTCGTGCCCCACAGTTTGGGAACCACCCTGTAGCCTACTGACAAGCCTGATTCATAAATCAGAGAGATGTTTAATTAGACAAGAATGGATCCACTTTTTCAATGATCGATAAGGACACTACAGTTTAACGTTTCACATTGGATTCATTCATTAACTACTAAAAGGTGGGATGCATTTTTGAATTATGTTGCTGCTCTGCACAAACAAGCTGGTTAGCTAGCTAGCTTGGGCCCAACGTTAAGCCACCAGACATTCAAAGCTGCTCCTCCTAGGTTTAGTTCTGTGGGCCTAATTCAGATGGTGACTGGCAGCTCACTGGTCTGTCCATAGTGACTGATCTGTCCATAGTGACTGGCAGCTCACTGGTCTGTCCATAGTGACTGGTCTGTCCATAGTGACTGGCAGCTCACTGGTCTGTCCATAGTGACTGATCTGTCCATAGTGACTGATCTGTCCATAGTGACTGATCTGTCCATAGTGACTGGTCTGTCCATAGTGACTGATCTGTCCATAGTGACTGGTCTGTCCATAGTGACTGATCTGTCCATAGTGACTGGTCTGTCCATAGTGACTGGTCTGTCCATAGTGACTGGTCTGTCCATAGTGACTGGTCTGTCCATAGTGACTGGCAGCTCACTGGTCTGTCCATAGTGACTGGTCTGTCCATAGTGACTGGCAGCTCACTGGTCTGTCCATAGTGACTGGTCTGTCCATAGTGACTGGCAGCTCACTGGTCTGTCCATAGTGACTTGTCTGTCCGTAGTGACTGGCAGCTCACTGGTCTGTCCATAGTGACTGGCAGCTCACTGGTCTGTCCATAGTGACTGGCAGCTCACTGGTCTGTCCATAGTGACTGGTCTGTCCATAGTGACTGGCAGCTCACTGGTCTGTCCATAGTGACTTGCAGATCACTGGTCTGTCCATAGTGACTTGCAGATCACTGGTCTGTCCATAGTGACTGGCAGCTCACTGGTCTGTCCGTAGTGACTGGGAGCTCACTGGTCTGTCCATAGTGACTGGGAGCTCACTGGTCTGTCCATAGTGACTGGCAGCTCACTAGTCTGTCCATAGTGACTGGTCTGTCCATAGTGACTGGTCTGTCCATAGTGACTGGCAGCTCACTGGTCTGTCCATAGTGACTGGTCTGTCCATAGTGACTGGCAGCTCACTGGTCTGTCCATAGTGACTGGTCTGTCCATAGTGACTGGCAGCTCACTGGTCTGTCCATAGTGACTGGTCTGTCCATAGTGACTGGTCTGTCCATAGTGACTGGCAGCTCACTGGTCTGTCCATAGTGACTGGTCTGTCCATAGTGACTGGCAGCTCACTGGTCTGTCCATAGTGACTGGCAGCTCACTGGTCTGTCCGTAGTGACTGGGAGCTCACTGGTCTGTCCATAGTGACTGGCAGCTCACTGGTCTGTCCATAGTGACTGGCAGCTCACTGGTCTGTCCATAGTGACTGGTCTGTCCATGGTGGTTGGCAGCTCACTGGTCTGTCCATAGTTCCTGGCAGCTCACTGGTCTGTCCATAGTGGCTGGTCTGTCCATAGTGACTGGCAGCTCACTGGTCTGTCCATAGTGACTGGTCTGTCCATAGTGACTGGCAGCTCACTGGTCTGTCCATAGTGACTGGCAGCTCACTGGTCTGTCCATAGTGTCTATCAGCTCACTGGTCTGTCCATAGTGACTGGCAGTCCATAGTGACTGGCAGCTCACTGGTATACTCTACTGAGCTATACTCTACTGTACCGAGCTATACTGTACTGAGCTATAATCTACTCTACTGAGCTATACTCTACTGTACTGAGCTATACTATCCTGAGCTATACTCTACTGAGCTATACTCTACTGGACCGAGCTATACTCTACTCTACTGAGCTATACTCTACTGAGCTGAGTTATACTCTACTGTACTGAGCTATACTCTACTGTACCGAGCTATACTCTACTCTACTGAGCTATACTCTACTCTACTGAGCTATACTCTACTGTAATGAGCTATACTCCACTGTACTGAGCTATAATGTACTGTGCTGGGCTATACTCTACTGTACTGTACGGAGCTATACTCTACTGTACTGAGCTATACTCTACTGTACTGAGCTATACTCTACTTTACTGTACTGAGCTATACTCTCCTCTACTGTGCTGAACTATACTCTCCTCTACTGTGCTGAGCTATGCTCATCAACTAATCTCCACTGTCCCACAGCCCAGCCAGGTAATTTATAAACTGTATCTCCACTGTCCCACAGCCCAGCCAGGCAATTCATAAACTAATCTCCACTGTCCCACAGCTCTCCCAGGAAATTCATAAACTAATCTCCACTGTCCCACAGCCCAGCCAGGCAATGTATAAACTAATCTCCACTGTTCCACAGCCCAGCCAGGCCATTTATAAACTAATCTCCACTGACCCACAGCCCAGCCAGGCAATGTATAAACTAATCTCCACTGTAAAAAAGAAACTCAACATTATTACCCCGTGTTTCTAGTCCAGCGTTTGGTTTGTAACAGAAGGGACTTGTTCTAAACCTTGCTATCTGACCTCTGACCTCTGCATTTTGTATGTACAGACAAAATGTATAGAATGTATTCTGGTGATTTATTATTCAATAGAAATGTATGGAAAATATGTATAGAACGTATTCTGGTGATTTATTATTCAATAGAAATGTATGGAAAATATGTATAGAACGTATTCTGGGGATTTATCATTCAATAGAAATGTATGGAAAATATGTATAGAACGTATTCTGGGGATTTATCATTCAATAGAAATGTATGGAAAATATGTATAGAATGTATTCTGGGGATTTATCATTCAATAGAAATGTATGAAAATATGTATTTATTCATATGTAATCTCCCTTTACCTGCTATAAAGAAAAGATAGTGGCTAATTGTTGGTTTGTTACTAGAATGGTACATAAGGGGTTAAGATGGGGTTAGAATGGTACATAAGGGGTTAAGATGAGGCTAGAATGGTACATAACGGGGTAAGATGGGGTTAGAATGGTACATAATGGGCTAAGATGGGGCTGGAATGGTACATAACAGGGTAAGATGGGGTTAGAATGGTGCATAAGGGGTTAAGATGGGGCTAGAATTGTACATAATGGGTTAAGATGGGGCTAGAATGGTACATAGCGGGTTAAGGTGGGGCTATAATGGTACATAATAACGGGTTAAGATGGGGCTAGAATGGTACATAAGGGGTTAAGATGGGGCTAAAATGGTACATAATGGGTTAATATGGGGCTAGAATGGTACATAGGGGGTTAAGATGGGGCTAGAATGGTACATAAGGGGTTAATGTGGGGCTAGAATGGTACATACGGGGTTAAGATGTGGCTAGAATGGTACATAAGGGGTTAAGATGGGCTAGACTGGTACATAACGGGTTAGGATGGGGCTAGAATGTTTGTTTACAACATTTACTTGCTATAGTGACAGCTAGTGGTTAATTGTTGGGTTGTTACTAGAATGGTAAATAATGGGTAGTATTACCCGGGTAGTATTGTGAATAACTAATGGCTATTAACCAATCGGCATTCATGTTCCAAGTGTACTGTTTTATAATGAAGGATCTAGTCGAGATTAAACCTCATAGGCAGACAGTTTTATCATGTGGAGGTTTCATCCAGGTCTCTCTGTTTAACCAAATACTCTGTCTTTGGCAGGAGAGAGACCAGACTGTCACTCTGACAGCAGTAAGAGTCCTTCACAGGAACCAGACCCAGAGACTCCCAAACCAGTGAGACGACACGACTGCTCCAAGTGTAATAAGAGTTTCAAGTTGTCATTGAACCTAAAAAAGCATGAGAGAAAACACACAGGAGGAAAACCTTTCCACTGCTCCCAGTGTGGAAAGAGATTTTCACGATCACAGAACCTAAAAAAACATAGTAGAATACACACAGGAGAAAAGCCTTACCACTGTTCCCATTGTGGAAAGAATTTTAGGTTGTTGGATAAGCTGAAGGAGCATGAGAGGACGCACACAGGGGAGAAACCTTACCCTTGCTCCGTGTGTGGAAAAAGTTTTGCCCAGTTAGCTTACCAAAAAGAGCATGAAAGGAAACACACCGAAGAAAAGCCTTTCCAATGTTCCCAGTGTGGAAAGAGATTTTCCCGATCACAGAACCTAAAAATGCATCAAAGGACACACACAAGGGAGAAAACGTATCTCTGTTCCCAGTGTGGAAAGTGTTTTACTCATTTATGGAGCCTGAACAAACATAATAGAACGCACACAGGAGAAAAACCTTACCACTGTTCCCATTGTGGACAGAGTTTTAGGTTGTTAGGTAACCTAAAAGAGCATGAAAGGAAACACACAGGAGAAAAGCCTTTCCAATGTTCCCATTGTGGAAAGAGATTTACACGAGCACAGCAACTAAAATCACACGAAAGGACACACACAGGGGAGAAACCATACCACTGCTCCCAGTGTGAAAAAAGTTTTACGCAGTTAGCGAGCCTGAACACTCATAAGAGGATACACACAGGAGAAACGCCTTACCCCTGTGCCCTATGTGAAAAGAGATTTTCACGACCACAGGAACTAAAATCACACGAGAGAACACACACAGGGGAGAAACCATACCACTGCTCCCAGTGTAAAAAGAGTTTTTCACTGTTAGGGAGCCTGAACAAACATAATAGAATACACACCGGAGAAAAGCCTTACCACTGTGCCCATTGCGGAAAGACATTTTCACGATCACAGGACCTAAAATCACATGAGAGGACACACACAGGAGAAAAGCCTTACCCATGTCCCCATTGTGGAAAGAGATTTTCACGATCACAGGAACTAAAATCACATGAGAGGACACACACCGGGGAGAAACCTTATCATTGCTCCCTGTGTGGAAAGGATTTTTCCCATTTAGGGAGCCTGAACAAACATAAGAAGACAATGCACTCTTGAGTGAAGCCTTACCCATGTTCCCATTCCCAGGCTGTGTTCTGATGAGTCACTGTGTTCTGATGAGTCACAGTGTTCTGATGAGTCACAGTGTTCTGATGAGTCACAGTGTTCTGATGAGTCACTGTTCTGATGAGTCACAGTGTTCTGATGAGTCACAGTGTTCTGATGAGTCACTGTGTTCTGATGAGTCACTGTGTTTTGATGAGTCACAGTGTTCTGATGAGTCACAGTGTTCTGATGAGTCACAGTGTTCTGACTGATGTTTGACTGTTGTTTTATGCATTAAATCATATTGTTTATATGTAATCTTAATCAACAATAGGCCTGTGAGTTTTTTTCTCTAGATACATGATTATGTCTAAAATCAGATTATAATTTTAAAATGTTTTTGTTTTTTGTTTTGATTCTACACTTTGATAGATTGGATACATGTTAGAACCCTTAGATGTTATTAATGACATGATTTAGATATTTTAAAATGTAAATTGGATGAATATTGTAGTGTATTTCTTGATTCTGACCTTGAAAACCCTGAGAAACGTAGTTGTTTTGGTTTCATTGAGTTATTTTGTGTTCTAATCTCCAAGCTAAAGATGTGATGATGTTGTGAACACGAAGAACATTCACGACCTCTTGAATATTCCCATCAGTGTTATTCCAGGCTGTGTTCTGATGAGTCACAGTGTTCTGATGAGTCACAATGTTCTGATGAGTCACTGTGTTCTGATGAGTCACTGTTCTGATGAGTCACAGTGTTCTGATGAGTCACTGTGTTCTGATGAGTCACAGTGTTCTGATGAGTCACAGTGTTCTGATGAGTCAGTGTTCTGATGAGTCACTGTGTTCTGATGAGTCACTGTGTTCTGATGAGTCACAGTGTTCTGATGAGTCACAGTGTTCTGATGAGTCACAGTGTTCTGATGAGTCACTGTGGTCTGATGAGTCACAGTGTTCTGATGAGTCACTGTGTTCTGATGAGTCACAGTGTTCTGATGAGTCACAGTGTTCTGATGAGTCACAGTGTTCTGATGAGTCACAGTGTTCTGATGAGTCACAGTGTTCATGTTAGAGAGAAAATACAGGTGCTGATTGTAAAACACTGATGATTAAAGCAACATTTTTATCTGAATGAAAAGTATTAATGAACAGGTTTTAATTCTGTTGGCCACTAGTGGACATTCACTATAACACAATAAAGAGTCAACAGTAAATATTACAATCACGGAAGTTCCAAAAGAATAAAGACATTACAAATATCAGATTATGTCTATATACAGTGTTGTTGTGTTGTGCAAATAGTTAAAGTACAAGAGGGAGAAATAAATAAACATAAATATACAGTTGAAGTCGGAAGTTTACAGACACTTAAAGTTGAGGTCATTAAAACTCGTTTTTCAACCACTCCACAATGTCTTGTTAACACACTATAGTTTTGGCAAGTCGGTTAGGACATCTACTTTGTGCATGACACAAGTTACAGACAGATTATTTCATTTGTAATTCACTGTATCACAATTCCAGTGGGTCAGAAGTTTACATACACTAAGTTGACTGTGCCTTTAAACAGCTTGGAAAATTCCAGAAAATGATGTCATTGCTTTAGAACCTTCTGATAGGCTAATTGACATAATTTGAGTCAATTGGAGGTGTACCTGTGGATGTATTTCAAGGCCTTACCTTCAAACTCAGTGCCTCTTTGCTTGACATGATTGGGAAAATCAAAAGAAATCAGCCAAGACCTCAGGAAAAACATTGTAGACCTCCACAAGTCTGGTTCATCATTGGGGGCAATTTCTAAACGCCTGAAGGTACCACGTTCATCTGTACAAACAATAGTACGCAAGTATAAACACCATGAGACCACACAGCCGTCATACTTCTCAGGAAGGAGACGCTTTCTGTCTCCTAGTGATGAACGTACTTTGGTGCAAATCAATCCCAGAACAGCAAAAGACCTTGTGAAGATGCTGTAGGAAACAGGTACAAAAGTATCTATATACACAGTAAAGCGAGTCCTATAGCGACATAACCTGAAAGGCCGCTCAGCAAGGAAAAAGCCACTGCTCCAAAACCACCATAAAAGAGCCAGACTACGGTTTGCAACTGCACATGGGGACAAAGATTGTACTTTTTGGGGAAATGTCCTCTGGTCTGATGAAACAAAAATAGAACTGTTTGGCCATAATGACCATCGTTATGTTTGGAGGGGGAAAAAAGGGGGAGGCTTGCAAGCCGAAGAACACCATCCCAACCGTGAAGCACGGGGGTGGCAGCATCATGTTGTGGGGGTGCTTTGCTGCAGGAGGACTGGTGCACTTCACAACATAGATGACATGATGAGGATGGAAAATTATGTGGATATATTGAAGCAACATCTGCCAGGAAGTTAAAGCTTGGTCACAAATGGGTCTTCCAAATGGACAATGACCCCAAGTATACTTCCAAAGTTGTGGCAAAATGGCTTAAGGACAACAAAGTCAAGGTATTGGAGTGGCCATCACAAAGCCTTGACCTCAATCCTATAGAACATTTGTGGGCAGAACTGAAAATGTGTGTGCGAGCAAGGAGGCCTATAAACCTGACTCAGTTACACCAGCTCTGTCAGGAGGAATGGGCCAAAATGCACCCCATTTATTGTGGGAAGCTTTTGGAAGGTTACCCTAAACGTTTGACCCAAGTTAAACAATTTAAAGGCAATGCTACCAAATACTAATTGAGTGCATGTAAACTTCTGACCCACTGGGAATGTGATGAATAATATAAAATCTTAAATAAATAATTCTCTCTACTATTATTTTGACATTTCACATTCTTAAAATAAAGTGGTCATCCTAACTGACCTAAGACAAAGAATATTTACTAGGATTAAGTGTCAGGAATTGTGAGAAACTGAGTTTAAATTAATTTGGCTAAGGTGTATGTTAACTTCCGACTTCAACTGTCCATCTATGTACTTACAGAAATGAGCTCTTCTGAGTGGGTGAAAGGATGGATGGCTGGAAGGTACATCAGGAGAGCTCTTCTGAGTGGGTGAAAGGATGGATGGCTGGAAGGTACATCAGGAGAGCTCTTCTGAGTGGGTGAAAGGATGGATGGCTGGAAGGTACATCAGGAGAGCTCTTCTGAGTGGGTGAAAGGATGGATGGCTGGAAGGTACATCAGGAGAGCTCTTCTGAGTGGGTGAAAGGATGGATGGCTGGAAGGTGGACAACACAACGTGTCAGTCAGAACATCAGGAGAGCTCTTCTGAGTGGGTGAAAGGATGGATGGCTGGAAGGTGGATAACAGCCTTTGACCTTTTATTTAAATGAGTTTGCTTCTTTAGTTTGTTCCCAGTTTAGAACAGAACACACGTTAACAATAAGTTGGCCTCCACACACCACATTGGTTACTATTCTTTGTAGTAGACACATCTGTTGGGTTGGTACTGTTACACCGTGGAGGAGCAGTTTGGACCTACTCAGTACTGTTACACCGTGTAGGAGCAGTTTGGACCTACTCAGTACTGTTACACCGTGTAGGAGCAGTTTGGACCTACTCAGTACTGTTACACCGTGTAGGAGCAGTTTGGACCTACTCAGTACTGTTACACCGTGTAGGAGCAGTTTGGACCTACTCAGTACTGTTACACCGTGTAGGAGCAGTTTGGACCTACTCAGTACTGTTACACCGTGTAGGAGCAGTTTGGACCTACTCAGTACTGTTACACCGTGTAGGAGCAGTTTGGACCTACTCAGTACTGTTACACGTGTAGGAGCAGTTTGGACCTACTCAGTACTGTTACACCGTGTAGGAGCAGTTTGGACCTACTCAGTACTGTTACACCGTGTAGGAGCAGTTTGGACCTACTCAGTACTGTTACACCGTGGAGGAGCAGTTTGGACCTACTCAGTACTGTTACACCGTGGAGGAGCAGTTTGGACCTACTCAGCACTGTTACACCGTGTAGGAGCAGTTTGGACCTACTCAGTACTGTTACACCGTGGAGGAGCAGTTTGGACCTACTCAGTACTGTTACTAGCTAACCTAGCTGCTGCCTTATTGGGGTATTATCTGTTTGTTTGATTTTCTAAATGTGCAGGAGTAAATTGTTTTAAATTCTCACTCATTAAAAAAAATCACTAATCGACACATGCTTTTCTTTATACGTCTCAATATAATAATATTATATAAATAAATGAATGAATGAAAAATCTAAGTGTCTCAAAATAAAATAAACATTTCCCTTGACTGTTACCCTCCCACCCACCAGGTGGCGATGTGCCTGTTTCAGGGCAATGCTGGCGGTGTGACGTATAATCTAATGGACGGGACGCTTCTTCAAACAACAGCGAGTTATTCACCTCCGTATCTTTCTAGCCAACATAGACGATACAATTGCAGATCATTAAATGCTTTCGTTGTATATTAGCCACTGTGTTTTAAACACACTTGTCTTATCTCCTTGCTAGTTACCCAATTTAATATTTACGTTGTTGTTAGCTAGCTAGCTGGGTAAATTAGCAGTAGTGCTAGTCTTGTCACTAATGCTAACTAGCTAACATCCCAACCATGAGCTCACTAATCGACTCCCCTCCTAAAGAGGTGATCTGCTGGACGGAGAAAGAAACTCTGGGGCTGAACATTGTCGTGAAAGAGGAGAAGGAAGAGGAGGATGTCACAGTAAAACAAGAAACTGAGTTTGAGGCTGTTACAGTGAAAGAAGAAGAGGAAGAAGTTAAATTGACAGAAGATGAGGACTCGTTCAGAGTGAAAGAGGAGGAGGATGTTACAGTAAAAGAAGAAGAGGAAGAGAAAGAGGAGATGACTGTCACAGTGAAAGAAGAGGAAGACGTTTTTGAAATGAAGGAAGTGGGGGAGATTACTGTCACATTGGAAGAAGAAGAAGAGGAGAAAGGAGATCTGATTAACAACAGTGAGTAATATCTTAAACACAGGGGTACAAACTCTGCAGTTGTTGAACCGTGTGTGTGGTTTTAAAGGGGCATTTACTGAAGTTCTACACGTTAATAGTTCTGTACTGTAGGAATCGTTAAAGCTACAAATAGTGGCGGGCGACCAACAAAAAGTTAATGGATCAAATGCTTCCCATTACATTTTTTCACAACATTTGTAAACATCTGAATATCTCTTTCTGTAGTGCTTTGCTTGACATCACATTCAATCAAAAATCAACTCATGTCTGACTTCCAATAATGAAGAGGACAGAATCAAGACAAGGAAAAATCCGATGTAGTTCGTTTTGTGCCAACAGAAATAAGGGGTTAAATGTGTGTCCCATAGGGCGGCACACAATTGGCCCAGCGTCTCCCGGGTTAGGGGAGGTTCTGCTTGGGGTAGGCTGTCATTGTAAAATAAGAATTAGTTCTTAACTGGCTTACATATAAAAAAATATAAAAAATGTTGTTGCTAAATGATCAATGGCATCACCATCTTAAAACAATTCC
The DNA here is from genome assembly GCF_034236695.1 of Oncorhynchus nerka. Classification (NCBI taxonomy): domain Eukaryota; kingdom Metazoa; phylum Chordata; class Actinopteri; order Salmoniformes; family Salmonidae; genus Oncorhynchus; species Oncorhynchus nerka. Next base: position 3,634,048 of record NC_088410.1, on the reverse strand, counting down.
ATATGTTAGCTCAGTGTAAAAACACCAACATTCCCCATGTTGGAAATTATGGGAAATTGACCATTTATATCAAACACTAACACTGTTTCTTTTCTTAACCTTTTGTAACACAAGTTAATGTTTTAAATTCCCCAAGATAAACAGATATTAAAACATTTGTACACATTTTTTTGGTCAATTTGTGTTTACAAATATGTTTTTCATGTTTTGAACAGTCATTTAGATACATTCCATTCCATGTTTTTCATTCAAAGTTGTGAGTTTCTGTGATAGGCTGAGAAATTAGTATTTGGGCTAATCTGACGACCTAAAATAGCCACTTATAAGGAACGCTATGGACTCTGGAACTCAACTCCGTTATAGACAATGGATATTATAGGACTATGGTTTGGTGTGGATATTATAGGACTATGGTTTGGTGTGGATATTATAGGACTATGGTTTGGTGTGGATATTATAGGACTATGGTTTGGTGTGGATATTATAGGGCTATGGTTTGGTGAGGATATTATAGGGCTATGGTTTGGTTTGGATATTATAGGACTATGGTTTGGTGTGGATATTATAGGACTATGGTTTGGTGTGGATATTATAGGACTATGGTTTGGTGTGGATATTATAGGGCTATGGTTTGGTGAGGATATTATAGGACTATGGTTTGGTGTGGATATTATAGGACTATGGTTTGGTGTGGATATTATAGGACTATGGTTTGGTGTGGATATTATAGGACTATGGTTTGGTGTGGATATTATAGGGCTATGGTTTGGTGAGGATATTATAGGACTATGGTTTGGTGTGGATATTATAGGGCTATGGTTTGGTGAGGATATTATAGGACTATGGTTTGGTGTGGATATTATAGGACTATGGTTTGGTGAGGATATTATAGGACTATGGTTTGGATATTATAGGACTATGGTTTGGTGTGGATATTATAGGACTATGGTTTGGTGTGGATATTATAGGACTATGGTTTGGTGTGGATATTATAGGACTATGGTTTGGTGTGGATATTATAGGACTATGGTTTGGTGTGGATATTATAGGACTATGGTTTGGTGTGGATATTATAGGACTATGGTTTGGTGTGAATATTATAGGACTATGGTTTGGTGTGGATATTATAGGACTATGGTTTGGTGTGGATATTATAGGACTATGGTTTGGTGTGGATATTATAGGACTATGGTTTGGTGTGGATATTATAGGGCTATGGTTTGGTGAGGATATTAAAGGACTATGGTTTGGTGAGGATATTATAGGACTGGTTTGGATATTATAGGACTATGGTTTGGTGAGGATATTATAGGGCTATGGTTTGGTGTGGATATTATAGGACTATGGTTTGGTGAGGATATTATAGGACTTAGTTATGGTTATGTGTGGATATTATAGGACTATGGTTTGGTGTGGATATTATAGGACTATGGTTTGGTGTGGATATTATAGGACTATGGTTTGGTGAGGATATTATAGGACTATGGTTTGGTGTGGATATTATAGGACTATGGTTTGGTGTGGATATTATAGGGCTATGGTTTGGTGAGGATATTAAAGGACTATGGTTTGGTGAGGATATTATAGGACTGGTTTGGATATTATAGGACTATGGTTTGGTGAGGATATTATAGGGCTATGGTTTGGTGTGGATATTATAGGACTATGGTTTGGTGAGGATATTATAGGACTTAGTTATGGTTATGTGTGGATATTATAGGACTATGGTTTGGTGTGGATATTATAGGACTATGGTTTGGTGTGGATATTATAGGACTATGGTTTGGTGAGGATATTATAGGACTATGGTTTGGTGTGGATATTATAGCGATATATAAAGGATGAGGGTAAAAGGGTGAAATAAACTGTAAATCTAAAGGTTTATATCCACAAATGCAAATATATAAATCCCGAAGGGAAAAGGTATACATATTTGAAGAACTGTTGAAAACTGTCTTTATCCATCTTCCAGTAGGCTCCTATCACCTGTTCTAATGTTCCAGTAGGCTCCTATCACCTGTTCTAATCTTCCAGTAGGCTCCTATCACCTGTTCTAATCTTCCAGTAGGCTCCTATCACCTGTTCTAATCTTCCAGTAGGCTCCTATCACCTGTTCTAATCTTCCAGTAGGCTCCTATCACCTGTTCTAATCTTCCAGTAGGCTCCTATCACCTGTTCTAATCTTCCAGTAGGCTCCTATCACCTGTTCTAATCTTCCAGTAGGCTCCTATCACCTGTTCTAATCTTCCCAGTAGGCTCCTATCACCTGTTCTAATCTTCCAGTAGGCTCCTATCACCTGTTCTAATCTTCCGGTGGCTCCTATCACCTGTTCTAATCTTCCAGTAGGCTCCTATCACCTGTTCTAATCTTCCGGTAGGCTCCTATCACCTGTTCTAATCTTCCGGTAGGCTCCTATCACCTGTTCTAATCTTCCGGTAGGCTCCTATCACCTGTTCTAATCTTCCAGTAGGCTCCTATCACCTGTTCTAATCTTCCGGTAGGCTCCTATCACCTGTTCTAATCTTCCGGTAGGCTCCTATCACCTGTTCTAATCTTCCGGTAGGCTCCTATCACCTGTTCTAATCTTCCAGTAGGCTCCTATCACCTGTTCTAATCACTGTTCAACTGAAGCCCCATCTTAACCCCTTATGTACCATTCCAGCCCCATCTTAACCCCTTATCTACCATTCTAACCCCATCTTAACCCAGTATGTACCATTCTAGCCCCATCTTAACCCTGTATGTACCATTCTAGCCCCATTCTAACTTATCCACATATGTACCATTCTAGCTCCATCTTAACCCTTTATGTACCATCTTAACCCCTTATCTACCATTCTAACCCCATCTTAACCCAGTATGTACCATTATAGCCCCATCTTAACCCCTTATGCACCATTCTATCCCCATCTTAACCACTTATCTACCATTCTAACCCCATCTTAACTTAATTGGCCACTAGGCGTCAATATAGTAATTGAAGGGAGATTCCATAAAACATTTTTATTCAATAATAAATGTTCAAAATAAGTTCTATACATATTTTATTTTACATAAAAAATGGCCAATATGCTTTTTTCCAGTGGAGATTAGTTTATAAATTGCCTGGCTGGGCTGTGGAACAGTGGGGATTAGTTTATAAATTGCCTGGCTGGGCTGTGGAACAGTGGAGATTAGTTTATAAATTGCCTGGCTGGGCTGTGGAACAGTGGAGATTAGTTTATAAATTGCCTGGCTGGGCTGTGGGACAGTGGAGATTAGTTTATAAATTGCCTGGCTGGGCTGTGGGACAGTGGAGATTAGTTTATAAATTGCCTGGCTGGGCTGTGGAACAGTGGAGATTAGTTTATAAATTGCCTGGCTGGGCTGTGGAACAGTGGAGATTAAGTTGTAGAGACACATAGCTAGGATAGATTTATACAATATGCGTTTTTCCAGTGGAGATTAGTTGATACATTTCCTGGCTGGGCTGTGGGACAGTGGATGTGTAGGAATGATTCGAAATGGAACTGGTAACCGCCATTACCTGGGTAGTATTGTGAATAACTAATGGCTATTAACCAATCGGCATCCAGGATCCAAATGTAAAGTTGAATAATGAGGGATCTAGTCATCAAATCAGATTTTATTTGTCACATCTGCCGAATACAACAGGAACACAACCAGCCCTTAACCAACAATGCAGTTTTAAGAAAAATAAGAGTTAAGTAACAAATCGATGAATGAAAATAACTAGAAATTAAAGAGCAGCAGTAGACTGCTGTGTGCAGCAACATTATGTTACAAATAACGTGAAAGAACACAAATAACACAATTGGTTAAGAGCCTGTTTAACGGCAGCCATCTCCTCCTGCGCATCTATATTTTACATCAGGGCAATGGATTAAACCTCATAGGAAGAGCAGATTTCATTCAGGTCTCTCTGTTTAACTAAATACTCTTGTCTTTGGCAGGAGAGAGACCAGACTCTCACTCTGACAGACGGAAGAAGAGTCCTTCAGGGGAACCAGACCCAGAGACGCCCAAACCAGTGAGACGACACCACTGCTCCCAGTGTAATTTGAGTTATAAGTTTTTATGGAAACTGAAACAGCATGAGAGGACACACACAGGGGAGAAGCCACACCACTGCTCCCAGTGTGGAAAGAGTTTTACCCTGTTAGGGAACCTGAAAAAGCATAAAGGAATACACACAGGAGAAAAGCATTTCCAATGTTCCCAGTGTGGAAAGAGATTTTCACGATCACAGGAACTAAAATCACATGAGATGAAACACACAGGGGATAAACCACACCACTGCTCCCATTGTGGAAAGAGTTTTACCCAGTTAGGGACCCTGAACAAACATAAGAGAATACACACAGGAGAAAAGCCTTACCACTGCTCCCAGTGTGGAAAGAGTTTTATACAGTTAGGGAACCTGAACAACCATATTATAATACACACAGAAGAAAAGCCTTTCCAATGTTTCTACTGTGGAAAGAGATTTTCAAGATCACAGGACCTAAAATCACATGAGATGATACACACAGGAGAGAAACCACACCACTGCTCCCATTGTGGAAAGAGTTTTACACAGTTGGGGAGCCTGAACAAACATAAGAAGAGAATACACTCTGGAGAGAAATCTTAACGTACTTTCCCAGTCAGAGGACCTGAAATCACATGAGATGATACACACAGGGGAGAAACCACAACACTGCTCCCAGTGTGGAAAGAGTTTTACACAGTTGGGGAGCCTGAACAAACATAAGAAGAGAATACACTCTAGAGAAAAGCCTTACCACTGCTCCCAGTGTGGAAAGAGTTTTACCCAGTTAGGAAGCCTGAACAAACATAAGAAGAGAATACACTCTGGAGAGAAATCTTAACGTACTTTCCCAGTCAGAGGACCTGAAATCACATGAGATGATACACACAGGGGAGAAACCACAACACTGCTCCCAGTGTGGAATGAGTTTTACACAGTTGGGGAGCCTGAACAAACATAAGAAGAGAATACACTCTGGAGAGAAATCTTAACGTACTTTCCCAGTCAGAGGACCTGAAATCACATGACAGAATAGAGAGGCTGTGTTCTGACTTATGTTTTTGAGGTTTTTTAAAATTAAAAGTTGATATAAAAAAAAAAATATGATTTGGATATTTTAAAATGACAATTATT
>NC_088410.1:3588960-3628783 GCF_034236695.1 Oncorhynchus nerka | reverse complement strand
GTCTGTGTTGTAGCTACATGCTATAGCTTTTAACTCAACCTTCCATAACAGTCTGTGCAGTTGTGTTGTAGCTACATGCTATAGCTTTTAACTCAACCTTCCATAACAGTCTGTGTTGTAGCTACATCCTAGCTTTCACTCAACCTTCCATAACAGTCTGTGTTGTAGCTACATGCTATAGCTTTTAACGCAACCTTCCATTGAGGTCTGTGTTGTAGCTACATGCTATAGCTTTTAACTCAACCTTCCATAGCAGTCTGTGTTGTAGCTACATGCTATAGCTTTTAACTCAACCTTCCATAACAGTCTGTGTTGTAGCTACATCCTAGCTTTCACTCAACCTTCCATAACAGTCTGTGTTGTAGCTACATGCTATAGCTTTTAACGCAACCTTCCATTGAGGTCTGTGTTGTAGCTACATGCTATAGCTTTTAACTCAACCTTCTCAAGCAGTCTGTGTTGTAGCTACATGCTATAGCTTTTAACTCAACCTTCCATAACAGTCTGTGTTGTAGCTACATCCTATCTTTCACTCAACCTTCCATAGCAGTCTGTGTTGTAGCTACATCCTAGCTTTCACCCAACCTTCCATAACAGTCTGTGTTGTAGCTACATGCTATAGCTTTTCACTCAACCTTCCATAGCAGTCTGTGTTGTAGCTACATGCTATAGCTTTTCACTCAACCTTCCATAGCAGTCTGTGTTGTAGCTACATTACATATATTTTAACTCAACCTTCTCGAGCAGTCTGTGTTGTAGCTACATGCTACAGCTTTTAACTCAACCTTCCATAGCAGTCTGTGTTGTAGCTACATGCTATAGCTTTTAACTCAACCTTCCATAGCAGTCTGTGTTGTAGCTACATGCTATAGCTTTTAACTTAACCTTCCATAGCAGTCTGTGTTGTAGCTACATGCTATAGCTTTTAACTCAACCTTCCATAACAGTCTGTGTTGTAGCTACATGCTATAGCTTTTAACTCAACCTTACATAGCAGTCTGTGTTGTAGCTACATCCTAGCTTTCACCCAACCTCCCATAGCAGTCTGTGTTGTAGCTACATGCTATAGCTTTTAACTCAACCTTACATAGCAGTCTGTGTTGTAGCTACATATTGTGTCTATCTACTCTTCTCCCTCTACAACAGTCTTCCAAAGAAATGTTCCTTTAATGAAGTTTGTACCAAAAACGTCCCCTTAAAATCCTCCACTCTGTTCCCTTAGCAGTCAGCACTTCCGGTTCCTGTTGCGGCTCGGTTCTTCCTGTTATTCACTCTTATTGCGGAATTGACTTATCAGTTGTTAGTTGATTATTACATGTTACAATCTGTGTGTAGGCACGTATACTCTCATAGTTGAGATCGCTGAAAGGCCAGTCTCTTTGGTAATGACAAGGAGTGGACTGTTACCTAAAGAGACTGTTTACCCAGATTAGGGGCATCAGGCCATGCAAAGGAGTGGACTGGTAAGACACACACCTGTCTATATAAGGTCCCACAGTTGACGACTACTGGTGTAGTCTATTACCAGAAACTATAGGAGCATAACATCAGAATTTACAAAGGCCAGCAGCAGCGGGAGGTGTAGGCTACAGTGCATGTCAGAGCAAAAACCAAGTCATGAGGTCTCAAGGAATTGTCCTTAGAGCTCCGAGACAGGATTTTGTTGAGGCACAGATCAGGGGAAGGGTACCAAAACATTTCTGCAGCATTGCAGGTCGGTCCCTGTCATTCTTAAAGGGAAGACGTTTGGAACAAACCAAGACTCTTCCTTATAGATGGTCGCTCGGCCAAACTGAGAAATCAGGGGAGAAGGGCCTTGGTCAGGGAGGTGACCAAGACACCGAAGGTCACTCTGACAGAGCTCCAGAGTTCCTCTGTGGAGCTGGGAGAACCTTCCAGAAGTACAACCATCTCTGCAGCACTCCACCAATCAGGGCGTTATTTTGGTAGAGTGGCCAGACAGAAGCCACTCCTCAGTAAAAAGCACATGACAGCCCGCTTGAAGTTTGCCAAAAGGCACTAAAGGATTCAGCCCCAAAACATCATTGCTCTAGAGGAGATCTGCATGGAGGAATGGGCCAAAATACCAGCAACAGTGTGTGAAAACCTTGTGAAGACTTACAGAAAACGTTTGACCTCTGTCATTGCCAACAAAGGGTATATAACAAAGTATTGAGATAAACTTTTGTTATTGACCAAATACTTATTTTCCACCATAATTTGCAAATAAATGTGATTTTCTGGATTTTTTTCTCTCTCATTTTGTCTGTCATAGTTGAAGTGTACCTATGATGAACATTACAGGCCTCTCTCATCTTTTTAAGTGGGAGAACTTGCACAATTGGTGGCTGACTAAATACTTTTTTGCCCCACAGTATATATATATATCCCATATAGACCTTTAGCACTTGGTGGCCTATAGCCATATATATATATATCTATATATCTATATATATCCCATATAGACCTTTAGCACTTGGTGGCCTATAGCCGTGTATATATATATATATCTATATATCCATATATATCCCATATAGACCTTTAGCACTTGGTGGCCTATAGTCATGTACATTTACATTACATTTACATTTAAGTCATTTAGCAGACGCTCTTATATATATATCTATATATCCATATATATCCCATATAGACCTTTAGCACTTGGTGGCCTATAGTCATATATATATATCTATATATCCCATATAGACCTTTAGCACTTGGTGGCCTATAGCCATATATATATATATCTATATATCTATATATATCCCATATAGACCTTTAGCACTTGGTGGCCTATAGCCGTGTATATATATATATATATCTATATATCCATATATATCCCATATAGACCTTTAGCACTTGGTGGCCTATAGTCATATATATATATCTATATATCCCATATAGACCTTTAGCACTTGGTGGCCTATAGCCGTATATATATATATATATATATATATCCATATATATCCCATATAGACCTTTAGCACTTGGTGGCCTATAGTCATATATATATATAACTATATATCCATGTATATCCCATATAGACCTTTAGCACTTGGTGGCCTATAGTCATATATATATATCCATATATATCCCATATAGACCTTTAGCACTTGGTGGCCTATAGCCGTATATATATATCTATATATCCATATATATCTGATAGAGGAAAATAGGGTTGAAATGACTAATTATGTATACATTCCAATCAGAAACTGACTAGTCCAAATGCTATAATGTACGGTACATGTGAGTTATCCCTCTTGCTCCCTTTCCCAATTGTATATAATGTAGTCAGGAGTTAGTAACAATAATAGGTCTGTTCCTTCGTTCATTCAGTTGTACAAATCTCCAGGTGGTGGGAACGGACCATCTCCAAATGGTCGGGAATGTTGATTTATGCTGACTGGCCTTGACTTCGTGCTGATAACGTGGAGGCTTGAGAGTTAAGAGGGGTCCTCTGTTTGTGAAACGGAACGTTTGGAAAACGCTGACGTCATTTTCAGTTTATAACCTGTGGAAATGTGTGTAAGCATTCAGTACTCTCTGGAATTAAACGCTCTTTACCTGGCTTTTAAGACTGGTCTCAATCTATTTCATGCATAATTAATGAACTTACAATTCATTAATGAATTTAGAAATGAGTGCTAATTGGTTTTGGAAATTAAAGCATAGAGGAATCTAAAATTCCTCTATCAATATCCCATATAGACCTTTAGCACTTGGTGGCCTATAGTCGTATATATCTATAAATCCATATATATCCCATATAGACCTTTAGCAAAAGAGGCTTTATATGAGGCAGGGGAACTTGCAACCACAGCAATTCAACAGTATTTAATGTGAGATCTTCTCTAAGCAGGAATAGGCTCTGAACAAACAGCACCACCTCCCCCATTGTAAACAGCACCACCTCCCCCATTGTATACAGCACCACCTCCCCCATTGTATACAGCACCACCTCCCCCATTGTAAAACAGCACCACCTCCCCCATTGTATACAGCAACACCTCCCCCATTGTATACAGCACCACCTCCCCCATTGTATACAGCACCACCTCCCCCATTGTATACAGCACCACCTCCCCCATTGTATACAGCACCACCTCCCCATTGTACACCTCCCCCATTTTATACAGCACCACCTCCCCATTGTACACCTCCCCCATTGTACACCTCCCCCATTGTATACAGCACCACCTCCCCCATTGTAAACAGCAACACCTCCCCCATTGTATACAGCAACACCTCCCCCATTGTATACAGCACCACCTCCCCATTGTATACAGCACCACCTCCCCCATTGTACACCTCCCCCATTGTATACAGCACCACCTCCCCATTGTATACAGCAACACCTCCCGCATTGTATACAGCACCACCTCCCCCATTGTATACAGCACCACCTCCCCCATTGTATACAGCACCACCTCCCCCATTGTATACAGCACCACCTCCCCATTGTATACAGCACCACCTCCCCCATTGTATACAGCACCACCTCCCCCATTGTACACCTCCCCATTGTATACAGCACCACCTCCCCCATTGTATACAGCACCACCTCCCCATTGTATACAGCACCACCTCCCCCATTGTAAAACAGCTACACCTCCCCCATTGTACACAGCACCACCTCCCCATTGTATACAGCACCACCTCCCCCATTGTATAAAGCAACACCTCCCCCATTGTACACAGCACCACCTCCCCCATTGTACACCTCCCCCCATTGTATACAGCACCACCTCCCCATTGTATACAGCACCACCTCCCCATTGTATACAGCACCACCTCCCCATTGTATACAGCAACACCTCCCCATTGTATACAGCACCACCTCCCCATTGTATACAGCACCACCTCCCCATTGTATACAGCACCACCTCCCCCATTGTATACAGCCCCACCTCCCCCATTGTATACAGCACCACCTCCCCCATTGTAAAACAGCACCACCTCCCCCATTGTATACAGCACCACCTCCCCCATTGTATACAGCACCACCTCCCCCATTGTACACAGCACCACCTCCCCCATTGTATACAGCAACACCTCCCCCATTGTATACAGCAACACCTCCCCCATTGTATACAGCACCACCTCCCCCATTGTATACAGCACCACCTCCCCCATTGTACACAGCACCACCTCCCCCATTGTATACAGCAACACCTCCCCCATTGACCACCTCCCCCATTGTATACAGCACCACCTCCCCCATTGTATACAGCACCACCTCCCCCATTGTATACAGCACCACCTCCCCATTGTATACAGCACCACCTCCCCCATTGTATACAGCACCACCTCCCCCATTGTATACAGCACCACCTCCCCATTGTATACAGCACCACCTCCCCCATTGTATACAGCACCACCTCCCCCATTGTAAAACAGCACCACCTCCCCCATTGTATACAGCACCACCTCCCCCATTGTATACAGCACCACCTCCCCCATTGTATACAGCCCCACCTCCCCATTGTATACAGCACCACCTCCCCCATTGTAAAACAGCACCACCTCCCCCATTGTATACAGAACCACCTCCCCCATTGTATACAGCACCACCTCCCCCATTGTATACAGCACCACCTCCCCCCATTGTAAACAGCACCACCTCCCCCCATTGACAACAGCACCACCTCCCCCATTGTAAACAGCAACACCTCCCCATTGACAACAGCACCACCTCCCCATTGTAAAACAGCAACACCTCCCCCATTGGCATTCCTGTCTTTTCTGTAGATGTTATATCCCTGTATTGCTCCTGCTGTTTCAGAGGAAATATCTAAGTGAGTTTCAGAGGTGGCCAGTATATGAACGTTATCCGATGTTAATCCGAAGTTATTGATTTCCTGAACCTTATTTCTAAGGCTACATATATTAATAAATTAATATATATATATATATCTATTCTTAGCACTTTCCTGCTTATCAGAGATAGTATATCAGGCACTTGTCTGTCTGTCTGTCTGTCTGTGTCTGTCTCTGTGTCTGTCTCTGTGTCTGTCTGTGTGTGTGTGTAAGGTTTGACTGATGCTACTGACCCGGAAGTTGACAACAACAAAACACTTTATTTTTCATTCATTTAATTCATTAGCTAACAATATTATATTGAGGCATATAAAGAGAAGCAAGTGATTAGTGCAGATTTATTTTATGATTTAAAACAAACATCTTCTACACATCTGCATTTAAGGCAACGTCTTATTAATGTTATATATAATTAATAATAATAATAAATATAATTAATTCAGTCAAACAGATCGGATTAACAAATATATAATGAACAGACTAGGTCTATACTGCTCCTACATGGTGTAACAATACATCATGTAGATGTATATAATGAACAGACTAGGTCTATACTGCTCCTACATGGTGTAACAATACATCATGTAGATGTATATAATGAACAGACTAGGTCTATACTGCTCCTATGCGGTGTAACAATACATCATGCAGAGGAACACAGAGTGGACAAAACATTAAGAACGCCTTCCTAATAGAATGTTGTGGGCGTATACCGGTCACAAAAAATAACACGAGTAGACCGTGGATTGGCCAGCTCATTCTCCTCAAGACCGTTGATTGGCCAGTTCATCTGTAATTTATGCTTTGGTCTCAAATACGAGAATCGGACGAGTCAAAAACATTATTTGGATATGAGTTCGGAGAGGATTAACTTTAAAAAGTTAGATTTTCACAGGACAGTTACTTTAAAAGAACGTTATTAACCGGTTACCATACTTTTAAAATAATGCTTCTGTTCCAGAACGCAGGAGAGAAGAGATCACTTTCTTTCCCAGTTCTGTTTCTGTTCCTCAATAAAACATTGTTTTTTGCGGTTTTCTGTTCTGTTTTCTGAACTGGTTCCAACTCCTGGGGTCATTGTTAAGACTGTGTGGGTTCTCTCATGCCTTTTCAGGTTCCCTATCTGGGTAAAACCCTTTCCACACTGGGAACATTGGAAAGGCTTCTCGCCTGTGTGTATTAATTTATGGTCCTTCAGATTCCCTAACCGTGTAAAACCCTTCCCACACTGGGTGCATTGGAAAGGTTTCTCTCCTGTGTGTAATTGTATATGTTTTTTTAGGTTCCCTAACTTGGTAAAATCCTTTCCACACATAGAGCAATGGTAAGATGTCTCCCCTGTGTGTGTTCTTTCATGCTCCTTCAGGCTCCCTAAACTTTTAAAACTATTTCCACACTGGGAACATTGGAACGGCTTCTCTCCTGTGTGTATTCTCTCATGCTTTTTCAAGTTCCCTAACAGGGTAAAAACCTTTCCACACTGGGAGCATTGGAAAGGTTTCTCTCCTGTGTGAACTATTTTATGTTCTTTCAGGCTCCCTAACTGTGCAAAACTCTTTCCACACTGGGAACATTGGAAAGTTCTCTGTCCTGTGTGGGTTCTCTCATGCCTTTTCAAGTTCCCTAACTGGGTAAAACCACTTCCACACCGGGAACATTGGAAAGGCTTCTCTCCTGTGTGCATTATTTGATGGTCCTTCAGGTTTCCTAGCCGTGTAAAACTCCTTCCACACTGGGAACATTGGAAAGGCTTCTCTCCTGTGTGTATTCTTTTATGATCCTTCAGGTTTCCCAACCGTGTAAAGCTCTTTCCACATTGGGTGCATTGGAAAGGTTTCTCTCCTGTGTGTAATTTTACATGTTTTTTTAGGTTCTTTAACTTGGTAAATTTCTTTCCACACAGAGAGCAATTGTAAGATGTCTCCCCTGTGTGTATCCTTTCATGAGCTTTCAGGCTCCCTAGCCGTGTAAAACTCTTTCCACACTGGGAACATTGGAAAAGCTTCTCTCCTCTGTGTGTTCGCTCATGCTTCTTCAAGTTCCCTAACAGAATAAAACCCTTTCCACACTGGGAGCATTGGAAAGGTTTCTCTCCTGTGTGAACTATTTGATGTTCTTTCAGGCTCCATAACCGTGTGAAACTCTTTCCACACTGGGAACATTGGAAAGTTCTCTCTCCTGTGTGGATTCTCTCATGCCTTTTCAGGTTCCCTAACTGAGTAAACCCATTTCCACACTGGGAGCATTGGAAAGGTTTCTCTCCTGTGTGTACTCTTTTATGGTCCTTCAGGTTCCCTAGCCGTGTAAAACCCTTCCCACACTGGGAGCATTGGAAAGGCTTCTCTCCGGTGTGTAATTTTGCATGTTTTTTTAGGTTCCCTAAGTTGGTAAAACCTTTTCCACACTGAGAGCATTGGTAAGGCTTTTCTCCTGTGTGTGTTCTGTCATGCTCTTTCAGCTTCCATAACCACTTAAAACTCTTATTACACTGGGAGCAGTGGTGTCGTCTCGCTGGTTTGGGCGTCTCTGAGTCTGGTTCCCCTGAAGGACTCTTCCCGCTGTCAGAGTGAGAGTCTGGTCTCTCTCCTGCCAAAGACAAACAGAGTATTTGGTTAAACAGAGAGACTTAAATTAAAGCTCCAAATTATAACACTGTTTACTCCGGACTAGATCGTCTCAACATAAAACTCTCATCCACTCAGCCTATTGAGTTTACTGGTCTCATCCACTCAGCCTATTGAGTCCACTGGTCTCATCCACTCAGCCTATTGAGTCCACTGGTCTCATCCACTCAGCCTATTGAGTCCACTGGTCTCATCCACTCAGCCTATTGAGTTTACTGGTCTCATCCACTCAGCCTATTGAGTCCACTGGTCTCATCCACTCAGCCTATTGAGTCCACTGGTCTCATCCACTCAGCCTATTGAGTCCACTGGTCTCATCCACTCAGCCTATTGAGTTTACTGGTCTCATCCACTCAGCCTATTGAGTCCACTGGTCTCATCCCCTCAGCCTATTGAGTCCACTGGTCTCATCCACTCAGCCTATTGAGTCCACTGGTCTCATCCACTCAGCCTATTGAGTCCACTGGTCTCATCCACTCGTCTCATCCACTCAGCCTATTGAGTCCACTGGTCTCATCCCCTCAGCCTATTGAGTCCACTGGTCTCATCCACTCAGCCTATTGAGTCCACTGGTCTCATCCCCTCAGCCTATTGAGTCCACTGGTCTCATCCACTCAGCCTATTGAGTCCACTGGTCTCATCCCCTCAGCCTATTGAGTCCACTGGTCTCATCCACTCAGCCTATTGAGTCCACTGGTCTCATCCACTCAGCCTATTGAGTCCACTGGTCTCATCCCCTCAGCCTATTGAGTCCACTGGTCTCATCCACTCAGCCTATTGAGTCCACTGGTCTCATCCCCTCAGCCTATTGAGTCCACTGGTCTCATCCACTCAGCCTATTGAGTCCACTGGTCTCATCCACTCAGCCTATTGAGTCCACTGGTCTCATCCACTCAGCCTATTGAGTTTACTGGTCTCATCCACTCAGCCTATTGAGTCCACTGGTCTCATCCACTCAGCCTATTGAGTCCACTGGTCTCATCCACTCAGCCTATTGAGTCCACTGGTCTCATCCACTCAGCCTATTGAGTCCACTGGTCTCATCCACTCAGCCTATTGAGTTTACTGGTCTCATCCACTCAGCCTATTGAGTCCACTGGTCTCATCCACTCAGCCTATTGAGTCCACTGGTCTCATCCACTCAGCCTATTGAGTTTACTGGTCTCATCCACTCAGCCTATTGAGTCCACTGGTCTCATCCACAAAGCCTATTGAGTTTACTGGTCTCATCCACTCAGCCTATTGAGTCCACTGGTCTCATCCACTCAGCCTATTGAGTCCACTGGTCTCATCCACTCAGCCTATTGAGTCCACTGGTCTCATCCACTCAGCCTATTGAGTTTACTGGTCTCATCCACTCAGCCTATTGAGTCCACTGGTCTCATCCACAAAGCCTATTGAGTTTACTGGTCTCATCCACTCAGCCTATTGAGTTTACTGGTCTCATCCACTCAGCCTATTGAGTCCACTGGTCTCATCCACTCAGCCTATTGAGTCCACTGGTCTCATCCACTCAGCCTATTGAGTTTACTGGTCTCATCCACTCAGCCTATTGAGTTTACTGGTCTCATCCACTCAGCCTATTGAGTCCACTGGTCTCATCCACTCAGCCTATTGAGTCCACTGGTCTCATCCACTCAGCCTATTGAGTCCACTGGTCTCATCCACTCAGCCTATTGAGTCCACTGGTCTCATCCACTCAGCCTATTGAGTTTACTGGTCTCATCCACTCAGCCTATTGAGTCCACTGGTCTCATCCACTCAGCCTATTGAGTCCACTGGTCTCATCCACTCAGCCTATTGAGTCCACTGGTCTCATCCACTCAGCCTATTGAGTCCACTGGTCTCATCCACTCAGCCTATTGAGTTTACTGGTCTCATCCACTCAGCCTATTGAGTTTACTGGTCTCATCCACTCAGCCTGTTGAGTCCACTGGTCTCATCCACTCAGCCTATTGAGTCCACTGGTCTCATCCACTCAGCCTATTGAGTCCACTGGTCTCATCCACTCAGCCTATTGAGTTTACTGGTCTCATCCACTCAGCCTATTGAGTTTACTGGTCTCATCCACTCAGCCTGTTGAGTCCACTGGTCTCATCCACTCAGCCTATTGAGTCCACTGGTCTCATCCACTCAGCCTATTGAGTTTACTGGTCTCATCCACTCAGCCTATTGAGTTTACTGGTCTCATCCACTCAGCCTGTTGAGTCCACTGGTCTCATCCACTCAGCCTGTCTCGTCCACTGGTCTCATCCACTCAGCCTATTGAGTTTACTGGTCTCATCCACTCAGCCTAATGAGTCCACTGGTCTCACTCACACAGATCTACCCTACGCCTTGACCTCTTTCTCCCCTCTCTCTACAGATTAAATCCTGCGACTAGTGAGGTCTGGCTGCCCAAAAACCTGCCCGCTTGACCCCATCCCCTCCTCCCTCCCTCATCCCCTCCTCCCTCCCTCATCCCCTCCTCCCTCCTCTCCTCCCTTCTACAGACCATCTCTGGAGACATTCTTCCATTCCTCACTTCCCTCCTCAACTCATCCCTGAACACTGGCCGCGTCCCCTCTGATTTCAAAATGGCCCGAGTCGCTCCCCTCCTCAAGAGAAACCAAAAAACTCCAGTCATCTGACGTTAATAAACTACAGACGTTCTGTCACTGATCAACTTTTTCGTTTTCCTCTCTCCGAGAACGATCTTCCTGACTCTAACCAGTCAGACGGACATCAAGGCGGGTCAATCAACCGAGGCTGCTCATCTCTGTGTCCTGGAGACTACCAAAGCAGTTGACTCTCTCTCTCTCTGTTCTCATCCTCCTAGATCTACCTGCTGCTTTCAACACTATGAATCATCAGATCCTCCTCTCCATCCTCTTAGGGCTGGGTGTCTCAGTCTCTATCAGATCCTCCTCTCCATCCTCTTAGGGCTGGGTGTCTCAGTCTCTATCAGATCCTCCTCTCCATCCTCTCAGGACTGGGCGTCTCAGTCTCTATCAGATCCTCCTCTCCATCCTCTTAGGGCTGGGTGTCTCAGTCTCTATCAGATCCTCCTCTCCACCCTCTCAGGACTGGGCATCTCAGTCTCTATCAGATCCTCCTCTCCATTCTCTCAGGACTGGGCGTCTCAGGCTCTATCAGATCATCCTCCCCATCCTCTCAGGACTGGGTGTCTCAGGCTCTATCAGATCCTCCTCTCCATTCTCTCAGGACTGGGCGTCTCGGGCTCTATCAGATCCTCCTCTCCATCCTCTCAGGACTGGGCGTCTCAGTCTCTATCAGATCCTCCTCTCCATTCTCTCAGGACTGGGTGTCTCAGGATCTATCAGATCCTCCTCCCCATCCTCTCAGGACTGGGTGTCTCAGGCTCTATCAGATCCTCCTCCCCATCCTCTCAGGACTGGGCGTCTCAGGCTCTGAAACACTCTTGAATCCTCTCAGGACTGGGCGTCTCGGGCTCTGAAACACTCTTGAATCCTCTCAGGACTGGGCGTCTCGGGCTCTGAAACACTCTTGAATCCTCTCAGAACTGGGTGTCTCAGGCTCTGAAACACTCTTGAATCCTCTCAGGACTGGGCGTCTCAGTCTCTATCAGATCCTCCTCTCCATCCTCTCAGGACTGGGCATCTCAGGCTCTGAAACACTCTTGAATCCTACCTGACAGGCCACTCCTACCAGGTGACGTGGAGAGGATCTGTGTCTGCACTACTCTCGCTACCGGTGTCCCCCAGGGCTTGGTTCTAGGCCCTTTCTTCTTCGGTCTATACACCAAGTCACTCAGCTCTGTCATATGCTCACATGGTCTCTCCTATCACTGCTATGAGGATGAAACTCAACTACTTTTCTCCTTCCCTCCCTTCTGACACCCCGATAAAGACATGTAGTATCTCTGCGTGCCTGGAAACTTGGATGTCGGCCACCTCAAACTCAACCTCGAGAAGTCAGAGCTGCTCTTCCTCCAGGGAAAGGCCTGCCCGCTCATAGACTTCTCCATCACGATAAAGACATGTAGTATCTCTGAGGTGACCGACTTGGATGTCGACCTCGAGAAGTCAGAGCTGCTCTTCCTCCAGGGAAAGGCCTGCCCGCTCATAGACTTCTCCATCACGGTGTTTTTCCTCCCAGAGTGCAAAGAACGTTGGCGTGACCCTTTGACAACACCTTGACGTTCTCTGCAAACGTCAAATCAGTGACTCGCTCCTGCAGGGTCGTGGTCTACAACGTCCGTAGATTACGACCTTACCTCACACAGGAAGTAGCGCAGGTAACAATACTTGCCTACAGAGCAGCAAGAGGAACTGCCCCTCCCTACTTTCAGGCTATGCTCAAACCCTACACCCCAACCTGAGCACTCTGCTCTGCCACCTCAGGTCTCTTGGCCCTCCCACCCTTACGGGAGTGTGGATCTCCCGCTCAGCCCAGTCCAAGCTCTTCTCTGTCATGGCACCCCAATGATGAGACACACTTCCCCCTGAAGCTAGGACAACAGAGGCCTCGCCCATCTTCCGAAAACATCTTAAACAGCATCTTAAATAATCCTCCTCCTCACCTCGACCCCCCCCCCTCGTAAAAAAATATTGAAACTGAACTCCTTAACCAGTACTTGCACATGATGATCCCTGGGTAATGGCTGTTAGTTCTTCATGATGATCCCTGGGTAATGGCTGTTAGTTCTTCATGATGATCCCTGGGTAATGGCTGTTAGTTCTTCATGATGATTCCTGGGTAATGGCTGTTAGTTCTTCATGATGATCCCTGGGTAATATCTGTTAGTTCTTCATGATGATCTCTGGGTAATGGCTGTTAGTTCTTCATGATGATCCCTGGGTAATGGCTGTTAGTTCTTCATGATGATCCCTGGGTAATATCTGTTCTTCATGATGATCCCTGGGTAATGGCTGTTAGTTCTTCATGATGATCCATGGGTAATGGCTGTTAGTTCTTCATGATGATCCCTGGGTAATGGCTGTTAGTTCTTCATGATGATCCCTGGGTAATATCTGTTAGTTCTTCATGATGATCCCTGGGTAATAGCTGTTAGTTCTTCATGATGATCCCTGGGTAATGGCTGTTAGTTCTTCATGATGATCCCTGGGTAATATCTGTTAGTTCTTCATGATGATCCCTGGGTAATGGCTGTTAGTTCTTCATGATGATCCCTGGGTAATGGCTGTTAGTTCTTCATGATGATCCCTGGGTAATGGCTGTTAGTTCTTCATGATGATCCCTGGGTAATATCTGTTAGTTCTTCATGATGATCCCTGGGTAATAGCTGTTAGTTCTTCATGATGATCCCTGGGTAATATCTGTTAGTTCTTCATGATGATCCCTGGGTAATGGCTGTTAGTTCTTCATGATGATCCCTGGGTAATGGCTGTTAGTTCTTCATGATGATCCCTGGGTAATGGCTGTTAGTTCTTCATGATGATCCCTGGGTAATAGCTGTTAGTTCTTCATGATGATCCCTGGGTAATGGCTGTTAGTTCTTCATGATGATCCCTGGGTAATATCTGTTAGTTCTTCATGATGATCCCTGGGTAATATCTGTTAGTTCTTCATGATGATCCCTGGGTAATATCTGTTAGTTCTTCATGATGATCCCTGGGTAATGGCTGTTAGTTCTTCATGATGATCCCTGGGTAATATCTGTTAGTTCTTCATGATGATCCCTGGGTAATATCTGTTAGTTCTTCATGATGATCCCTGGGTAATGGCTGTTAGTTCTTCATGATGATCCCATCAATTTATAAACTAATCTCCACTGTCCCACAGCCCAGCCAGGCAATTTATAAACTAATCTCCACTGTCCCACAGCCTAACCAGGAAATTCATAAACTAATCTCCACTGTCCCACAGCCTAGCCAGGCAATTTATAAACTAATCTCCACTGTCCCACAGCCTAGCCAGGCAATTTATAAACTCATATCCACTGTCCCACAGCCCAGCCAGGCAATTTATAAACTAATCTCCACTGTCCCACAGCCCAGCCAGGCAATTTATAAACTGATCTCCACTTCTACCATCAATATCAATTACAACCTGTTTTATATCAATTACAACCTGTTCTACCACCAATATCAATTACAACCTGTTCTACCACCAATATCAATTACAACCTGTTTTATATCAATATCAATTACAACCTGTTCTACCACCAATATCAATTACAACCTGTTTTATATCAATTACAACCTGTTTTATATGAATTACAACCTGTTTTATATCAATTACAACCTGTTCTACCACCAATATCAATTACAACCTGTTTTATATCAATATCAATTACAACCTGTTCTACCACCAATATCAATTACAACCTGTTTTATATCAATATCAATTACAACCTGTTTTACCATCAATATCAATTACAACCTGTTCTACCACCAATATCAATTACAACCTGTTCTACCACCAATATCAATTACAACCTGTTTTATATCAATATCAATTACAACCTGTTTTACCATCAATATCAATTACAACCTGTTTTATATCAATATCAATTACAACCTGTTTTATATCAATTACAACCTGTTTTACCATCAATATCAATTACAACCTGTTTTACCATCAATATCAATTACAACCTGTTCTACCACCAATATCAATTACAACCTGTTCTACCACCAATATCAATTACAACCTGTTCTACCACCAATATCAATTACAACCTGTTCTACCACCAATATCAATTACAACCTGTTTTACCACCAATATCAATTACAACCTGTTTTATATCAATTACACCCTGTTCTACCACCAATATCAATTACAACCTGTTCTAGCATCAATATCAATTACAACCTGTTTTACATCAATTACAACCTGTTTTACATCAATTACAACCTGTTTTACATCAATTACAACCTGTTTTATATCAATTACAACCTGTTCTACCATCAATATCAATTACAACCTGTTTTACCACCAATATCAATTACAACCTGTTTTACCACCAATATCAATTACAACCTGTTTTACCACCAATATCAATTACAACCTGTTTTACCACCAATATCAATTACAACCTGTTTTACCACCAATATCAATTACAACCTGTTCTACCATCAATATCAATTACAACCTGTTTTATATCAATTACAACCTGTTCTACCACCAATATCAATTACAACCTGTTTTACCACCAATATCAATTACAACCTGTTTTATATCAATTACAACCTGTTCTACCACCAATATCAATTACAACCTGTTCTACCACCAATATCAATTACAACCTGTTTATATCAATTACAACCTGTTTTACATCAATTACAACCTGTTCTACCACCAATATCTATTACAACCTGTTTATATCAATTACAACCTGTTCTACCATCAATATCGCTCCACAGGTAGTATCACATTTTTCATTTCATTTCATTACAGTACAACGGCTTGATTTGTTTGATCGTAGCTAGCTACATAGCTAGCTACATAGCCGTCTTTGTATCAAAGATAATTGTGTAGTCTAGAGCGATTTCCTAGGTTAGCTAGCCAGCTATTGTCGTTCTTTTAACGCAACGTAACGTACAACACTGCTAGCTAGCCAGCTAGCCCCGAATAGCAGCACAGTAGAAACTATTACACTCAACGGAACGACTTGATTAGTGTAGTGTCAACAACGCAGCCAATGCCAGCTAGCCTACATAGTCAACAACGCAGCCTCTGCCAGCTAGCCTACTTCAGCAGTACTGTATCATTTTAATCATTTTAGTCAATAAGATTCTTGCTACGTAAGCTTAACTTTCTGAACACTCGAGACGTGTAGTCCACTTGTCATTCCAATCTCCTTTGCATTAGCGTAGCCTCTTGTGTAGCCTGTCAACTATGTGTCTGTCTATCCCTGTTCTCTCCTCTCTGCACAGACCATACAAACGCTCCACACCGCGTGGCCGCGGCCACCCTAATCTGGTGGTCCCAGCGCGCACGACCCACGTGGAGTTCCAGGTCTCCGGTAGCCTCTGGAACTGCCGATCTGCGGCCAACAAGGCAGAGTTCATCTCAGCCTATGCCTCTCTCCAGTCCCTCGACTTCTTGGCACTGACGGAAACATGGATCACCACAGACAACACTGCTACCCCTACTGCTCTCTCTTCGTCTGCCCACGTGTTCTCGCACACCCGAGAGCTTCTGGTCAGCGGGGTGGTGGCACCGGGATCCTCATCTCTCCCAAGTGGTCATTCTCTCTTTCTCCCCTTACCCATCTGTCTATCGCCTCCTTTGAATTCCATGCTGTCACAGTTACCAGCCCTTTCAAGCTTAACATCCTTATCATTTATCGCCCTCCAGGTTCCCTCGGAGAGTTCATCAATGAGCTTGATGCCTTGATAAGCTCCTTTCCTGAGGACGGCTCACCTCTCACAGTTCTGGGCGACTTTAACCTCCCCACGTCTACCTTTGACTCATTCCTCTCTGCCTCCTTCTTTCCACTCCTCTCCTCTTTTGACCTCACCCTCTCACCTTCCCCCCCTACTCACAAGGCAGGAAATACGCTCGACCTCATCTTTACTAGATGCTGTTTTTCCACTAACCTCATTGCAACTCCCCTCCAAGTCTCCGACCACTACCTTGTATCCTTTTCCCTCTCTCTCGCTCTCATCCAACACTTCCCACACTGCCCCTACTCGGATGGTATCGCGCCGTCCCAACCTTCGCTCTCTCTCCCCCGCTACTCTCTCCTCTTCCATCCTATCATCTCTTCCCTCTGCTCAAACCTTCTCCAACCTATCTCCTGATTCTGCCTCCTCAACCCTCCTCTCCTCCCTTTCTGCATCCTTTGACTCTCTATGTCCCCTATCCTCCAGGCCGGCTCGGTCCTCCCCTCCCGCTCCGTGGCTCGACGACTCATTGCGAGCTCACAGAACAGGGCTCCGGGCAGCCGAGCGGAAATGGAGGAAAACTCGTCTCCCTGCGGACCTGACATCCTTTCAATCCCTCCTCTCTACATTTTCCTCTTATCTCTCTCTGCTGCTAAAGCCACTTTCTACCACTCTAAATTCCAAGCATCTGCCTCTAACCCTAGGAAGCTCTTTGCAACCTTCTCCTCCCTCCTGAATCCTCCTCCCCCTCCCCCCCTCCTCCCTCTCTGCAGATGACTTCGTCAACCATTTTGAAAAGAAGGTCGACGACATCCGATCCTCGTTTGCTAAGTCAAACGACACCGCTGGTTCTGCTCACACTGCCCTACCCTGTGCTCTGACCTCTTTCTCCCCTCTCTCTCCAGATGAAATCTCGCGTCTTGTGACGGCCGGCCGCCCAACAACCTGCCCGCTTGACCCTATCCCCTCCTCTCTTCTCCAGACCATTTCCGGAGACCTTCTCCCTTACCTCACCTCGCTCATCAACTCATCCCTGACCGCTGGCTACGTCCCTTCCGTCTTCAAGAGAGCGAGAGTTGCACCCCTTCTGAAAAAACCTACACTCGATCCCTCCGATGTCAACAACTACAGACCAGTATCCCTTCTTTCTTTTCTCTCCAAAACTCTTGAACGTGCCGTCCTTGGCCAGCTCTCCCGCTATCTCTCTCAGAATGACCTTCTTGATCCAAATCAGTCAGGTTTCAAGACTAGTCATTCAACTGAGACTGCTCTTCTCTGTATCACGGAGGCGCTCCGCACTGCTAAAGCTAACTCTCTCTCCTCTGCTCTCATCCTTCTAGACCTATCGGCTGCCTTCGATACTGTGAACCATCAGATCCTCCTCTCCACCCTCTCCGAGTTGGGCATCTCCGGCGCGGCCCACGCTTGATTGCGTCCTACCTGACAGGTCGCTCCTACCAGGTGGCGTGGCGAGAATCCGTCTCCACACCACGTGCTCTCACCACTGGTGTCCCCAGGGCTCTGTTCTAGGCCCTCTCCTATTCTCGCTATACACCAAGTCACTTGGCTCTGTCATAACCTCACATGGTCTCTCCTATCATTGCTATGCAGACGACACACAATTAATCTTCTCCTTTCCCCCTTCTGATAACCAGGTGGCGAATCGCATCTCTGCATGTCTGGCAGACATATCAGTGTGGATGACGGATCACCACCTCAAGCTGAACCTCGGCAAGACGGAGCTGCTCTTCCTCCCGGGGAAGGACTGCCCGTTCCATGATCTCGCCATCACGGTTGACAACTCCATTGTGTCCTCCTCCCAGAGCGCTAAGAACCTTGGCGTGATCCTGGACAACACCCTGTCGTTCTCAACTAACATCAAGGCGGTGGCCCGTTCCTGGAGGTTCATGCTCTACAACATCCGCAGAGTACGACCCTGCCTCACACAGGAAGCGGCGCAGGTCCTAATCCAGGCACTTGTCATCTCCCGTCTGGATTACTGCAACTCGCTGTTGGCTGGGCTCCCTGCCTGTGCCATTAAACCCCTACAACTCATCCAGAACGCCGCAGCCCGTCTGGTGTTCAACCTTCCCAAGTTCTCTCACGTCACCCCGCTCCTCCGCTCTCTCCACTGGCTTCCAGTTGAAGCTCGCATCCGCTACAAGACCATGGTGCTTGCCTACGGAGCTGTGAGGGGAACGGCACCTCAGTACCTCCAGGCTCTGATCAGGCCCTACACCCAAACAAGGGCACTGCGTTCATCCACCTCTGGCCTGCTCGCCTCCCTACCACTGAGGAAGTACAGTTCCCGCTCAGCCCAGTCAAAACTGTTCGCTGCTCTGGCCCCCCAATGGTGGAACAAACTCCCTCACGACGCCAGGACAGCGGAGTCAATCACCACCTTCCGGAGACACCTGAAACCCCACCTCTTTAAGGAATACCTAGGATAGGATAAAGTAATCCCTCTCACCCCCCTTAAAAGATTTAGATGCACTACTGTTCCACTGGATGTCATAAGGTGAATGCACCAATTTGTAAGTCGCTCTGGATAAGAGCGTCTGCTAAATGACTTAAATGTAAATGTAAATATCAATTACAACCTGTTTTACCACCAATATCAATTACAACCTGTTCTACCACCAATATCAATTACAACCTGTTTTATATCAATTACAACCTGTTTTATATCAATTACAACCTGTTCTACCACCAATATCAATTACAACCTGTTCTACCACCAATATCAATTACAACCTGTTCTACCACCAATATCAATTACAACCTGTTTTATATGAATTACAACCTGTTCTATAACAATTACAACCTGTTCTATATCAATTACAACCTGTTTTATTACAACCTGTTTTATATCAATTACAACCTGTTTTATTACAACCTGTTTTATATCAATTACAACCTGTTTTATTACAACCTGTTTTATATCAATTACAACCTGTTCTATATCAATTACAACCTGTTTTATATCAATTACAACCTGTTCTACCACCAATATCAATTTATCAATTACAACCTGTTTTATATCAATTACAACCTGTTCTACCATCAATATCAATTACAACCTGTTCTACCATCAATATCAATTACAACCTGTTTTATATCAATTACAACCTGTTCTACCATCAATATCAATTACAACCTGTTTTATATCAATTACAACCTGTTCTACCACCAATATCAATTACAACCTGTTATATATCAATTACAACCTGTTTTACCATCAATATCAATTACAACCTGTTCTACCACCAATATCAATTACAACCTGTTTTATATCAATTACAGCCTGTTTTACAGCCTGTTATATATCAATTACAACCTGTTTTATATCAATTACAACCTGTTTTACAGCCTGTTATATATCAATTACAACCTGTTTTATATCAATTACAACCTGTTCTACCACCAATATCAATTACAACCTGTTCTACCACCAATATCAATTACAACCTGTTTTACCACCAATATCAATTACAACCTGTTTTATATCAATATCAATTACAACCTGTTCTACCACCAATATCAATTACAACCTGTTATATATCAATTACAACCTGTTCTACCACCAATATCAATTACAACCTGTTCTACCACCAATATCAATTACAACCTGTTTTACCACCAATATCAATTACAACCTGTTTTATATCAATATCAATTACAACCTGTTATATATCAATTACAACCTGTTTTACCATCAATATCAATTACAACCTGTTTTATATCAATTACAACCTGTTCTACCATCAATATCAATTACAACCTGTTCTACCATCAATATCAATTACAACCTGTTCTACCACCAATATCAATTACAACCTGTTTTATATCAATTACAACCTGTTCTACCACCAATATCAATTACAACCTGTTTTATATCAATTACAACCTGTTTTATATCAATTACAACCTGTTTTATATCAATCACAACCTGTTTTATATCAATTACAACCTGTTTTATATCAATTACAACCTGTTCTATATCAATTACAACCTGTTTTATATCAATTACAACCTGTTCTACCACCAATATCAATTACAACCTGTTCTACCATCAATATCAATTACAACCTGTTCTACCATCAATATCAATTACAACCTGTTCTACCACCAATATCAATTACAACCTGTTTTATATCAATTACAACCTGTTCTACCACCAATATCAATTACAACCTGTTTTATATCAATTACAGCCTGTTTTACAGCCTGTTATATATCAATTACAACCTGTTTTATATCAATTACAACCTGTTTTACAGCCTGTTATATATCAATTACAACCTGTTTTATATCAATTACAACCTGTTTTATATCAATTACAACCTGTTTTATATCAATATCAATTACAACCTGTTTTATATCAATTACAACCTGTTCTACCATCAATATCAATTACAACCTGTTTTACCACCAATATCAATTACAACCTGTTTTATATCAATATCAATTACAACCTGTTTTACCACCAATATCAATTACAACCTGTTCTACCACCAATATCAATTACAACCTGTTCTACCATCAATATCAATTACAACCTGTTCTACCACCAATATCAATTACAACCTGTTTTATATCAATATCAATTACAACCTGTTTTATATCAATTACAACCTGTTTTATATCAATATCAATTACAACCTGTTTTATATCAATATCAATTACAACCTGTTCTACCACCAATATCAATTACAACCTGTTCTACCATCAATATCAATTACAACCTGTTCTACCATCAATATCAATTACAACCTGTTCTACCATCAATATCAATTACAACCTGTTTTATATCAATTACAACCTGTTCTACCACCAATATCAATTACAACCTGTTCTACCACCAATATCAATTACAACCTGTTTTATATCAATTACAACCTGTTCTACCACCAATATCAATTACAACCTGTTTAATATCAATTACAACCTGTTCTACCATCAATATCAATTACAACCTGTTTTATATCAATTACAACCTGTTTTATATCAATTACAACCTGTTCTACCACCAATATCAATTACAACCTGTTTTATATCAATATCAATTACAACCTGTTTTATATCAATTACAACCTGTTCTACCACCAATATCAATTACAACCTGTTCTACCACCAATATCAATTACAACCTGTTCTACCATCAATATCAATTACAACCTGTTCTACCACCAATATCAATTACAACCTGTTCTACCACCAATATCAATTACAACCTGTTTTATATCAATTACAACCTGTTTTATATAAATTACAACCTGTTTTATATCAATGACAACCTGTTCTCCTTGTTTTATTTTAGAACTTTCCAGATCAAAATGTTCCTTCCTTTGTCTTGATTCTGTCTTCTTCGTCATTTGAAATCAGAGTTGACTGTAATACATGATATCATAGATATTTCTGTCACGCCCTGACCTTAGTTATCTTTGATTTCTTTATTATTTGGTTAGGTCAGGGTGTGACAAGGGTGGTTGGTTTAGTTTTTCCATTGTCTAGGGTTTTTTTTATTGTCTAGGGGTTTTTGTATTTATTGTCTAGGGGTTTTTGTATTGTCTAGGGGTTTTGTATTTATTGTCTAGGGGGTTTTGTATTGTCTAGGGGTTTTTGTATTGTCTAGGGGTTTTTGTATTGTCTAGGGGTTTTGTATTGTCTAGGGGTTTTGTATTTATTGTCTAGGGGTTTTGTATTGTCTAGGGGGTTTTGTATTTATTGTCTAGGGGTTTTTGTATTGTCTAGGGGTTTTGTATTTATTGTCTAGGGGGTTTTGTATTGTCTAGGGGTTTTGTATTGTCTAGGGGTTTTTGTATTGTCTAGGGGGTTTTGTATTGTCTAGGGGGTTTTGTATTTATTGTCTAGGGGTTTTTGTATTGTCTAGGGGTTTTGTATTTATTGTCTAGGGGTTTTTGTATTGTCTAGGGTTTTTGTATTGTCTAGGGGTTTTTGTATTTATTGTCTAGGGGTTTTGTATTGTCTAGGGGTTTTTGTATTTATTGTCTAGGGGGTTTTGTATTGTCTAGGGGTTTTTGTATTTATTGTCTAGGGGTTTTGTATTGTCTAGGGGTTTTTGTATTGTCTAGGGTTTTTGTATTGTCTAGGGGTTTTTGTATGTCTAGGGGTTTTGTATTTATTGTCTAGGGGTTTTTGTATTTATTGTCTAGGGGTTTTTGTATTGTCTAGGGGTTTTTGTATTTATTGTCTAGGGGTTTTTGTATTTATTGTCTAGGGGTTTTTGTATTTATTGTCTAGGGGTTTTTGTATTTATTGTCTAGGGGTTTTTGTATTTATTGTCTAGGGGTTTTTGTATTTAATGTCTAGGGTTTTGTATTGTTTTTGTATTGTTTTTGTATTGTCTAGGGGTTTTTGTATTGTCTAGGGGTTTTTGTATTGTCTAGGGGTTTTGTATGTCTAGGGGTTTTGTATTTATTGTCTAGGGGTTTTGTATTTATTGTCTAGGGGTTTTTGTATTGTCTAGGGGTTTTTGTATTTATTGTCTAGGGGTTTTTGTATTTATTGTCTAGGGGTTTTTGTATTTATTGTCTAGGGGTTTTTGTATTGTCTAGGGGTTTTGTATTTATTGTCTAGGGGTTTTTGTATTGTCTAGGGGTTTTTGTATTGTCTAGGGGTTTTTGTATTGTCTAGGGGTTTTTGTATTTATTGTCTAGGGGTTTTGTATTGTCTAGGGGTTTTGTATTTATTGTCTAGGGGTTTTGTATTGTCTAGGGGTTTTGTATTTATTGTCTAGGGGTTTTTGTATTTATTGTCTAGGGGTTTTTGTATTTATTGTCTAGGGGTTTTTGTATTTATTGTCTAGGGGTTTTTGTATTGTCTAGGGGTTTTGTATTGTCTAGGGGTTTTTGTATTGTCTAGGGGTTTTGTATGTCTAGGGGTTTTGTATTTATTGTCTAGGGGTTTTTGTATTTATTGTCTAGGGGTTTTTGTATTTATTGTCTAGGGGTTTTTGTATTGTCTAGGGGTTTTTGTATTCATTGTCTAGGGGTTTTTGTATTTATTGTCTAGGGGTTTTGTATTTATTGTCTAGGGGTTTTTGTATTTATTGTCTAGGGTTTTTGTATTTATTGTCTAGGGGTTTTTGTATTTATTGTCTAGGGTTTTTGTATTGTCTAGGGGTTTTTGTATTGTCTAGGGGTTTTGTATTGTCTAGGGGTTTTTGTATGTCTAGGGGTTTTTGTATTGTCTAGGGGTTTTGTATTGTCTAGGGGTTTTTGTATTGTCTAGGGGTTTTTGTATTGTCTAGGGGTTTTGTATTTATTGTCTAGGGGTTTTTGTATTGTCTAGGGGTTTTTGTATTGTCTAGGGGTTTTGTATTGTCTAGGGGTTTTGTATTTATTGTCTAGGGGTTTTTGTATTGTCTAGGGGTTTTTGTATTGTCTAGGGGGTTTTTGTATTGTCTAGGGGTTTTTGTATTGTCTAGGGGGTTTTATATTGTCTAGGGGGTTTTGTATTGTCTAGGGGGTTTTGTATTGTCTAGGGGTTTTTATATTGTCTAGGGGTTTTTGTATTTATTGTCTAGGGGGTTTTATATTGTCTAGGGGGTTTTGTATTGTCTAGGGGTTTTTGTATTGTCTAGGGGTTTTTATATTGTCTAGGGGTTTTGTATTGTCTAGGGGTTTTTGTATTTATTGTCTAGGGGTTTTATATTGTCTAGGGGTTTTTGTATTGTCTAGGGGTTTTTGTATTGTCTAGGGGTTTTTGTATGTCTAGGGGTTTTTGTATTTATTGTCTAGGGGTTTTTGTATTTATTGTCTAGGGGGTTTTGTATTGTCTAGGGGTTTTTGTTTTTATTGTCTAGGGGTTTTTGTATTGTCTAGGGGTTTTTGTATTTATTGTCTAGGGGTTTTGTATTGTCTAGGGGTTTTGTATTGTCTAGGGGTTTTTGTATTTATTGTCTAGGGGTTTTTGTATTGTCTAGGGGTTTTGTATTTATTGTCTAGGGGTTTTTGTATTGTCTAGGGGTTTTTGTATTGTCTAGGGGTTTTTGTATTGTCTAGGGGGTTTTGTATGTCTAGGGGTTTTGTATTTATTGTCTAGGGGTTTTTGTATTTATTGTCTAGGGGTTTTTGTATTGTCTAGGGGTTTTGTATTTATTGTCTAGGGGTTTTTGTATTTATTGTCTAGGGGTTTTTGTATTGTCTAGGGGTTTTGTATTGTCTAGGGGTTTTTGTATTTATTGTCTAGGGGTTTTGTATTGTCTAGGGGTTTTTGTATTGTCTAGGGGTTTTTGTATTGTCTAGGGGTTTTTGTATTTATTGTCTAGGGGTTTTGTATGTCTAGGGGTTTTGTATTTATTGTCTAGGGGTTTTTGTATTTATTGTCTAGGGTTTTTGTATTGTCTAGGGGTTTTTGTATTTATTGTCTAGGGGTTTTTGTATTTATTGTCTAGGGGTTTTTGTATTTATTGTCTAGGGGTTTTTGTATTTATTGTCTAGGGGTTTTTGTATTTATTGTCTAGGGGTTTTTGTATTTAATGTCTAGGGGTTTTGTATTGTTTTTGTATTGTTTTTGTATTGTCTAGGGGTTTTTGTATTGTCTAGGGGTTTTTGTATTGTCTAGGGGGTTTTGTATGTCTAGGGGTTTTGTATTTATTGTCTAGGGGTTTTTGTATTTATTGTCTAGGGGTTTTTGTATTGTCTAGGGGTTTTTGTATTTATTGTCTAGGGGTTTTTGTATTTATTGTCTAGGGGTTTTTGTATTTATTGTCTAGGGGTTTTTGTATTGTCTAGGGGTTTTTGTATTGTCTAGGGGTTTTTGTATTTATTGTCTAGGGGGTTTTGTATTGTCTAGGGGTTTTGTATTTATTGTCTAGGGGTTTTGTATTGTCTAGGGGTTTTGTATTTATTGTCTAGGGGTTTTTGTATTTATTGTCTAGGGGTTTTTGTATTTATTGTCTAGGGGTTTTTGTATTGTCTAGGGGTTTTTGTATTGTCTAGGGGTTTTTGTATTGTCTAGGGGGTTTTGTATGTCTAGGGGTTTTGTATTTATTGTCTAGGGGTTTTTGTATTTATTGTCTAGGGGTTTTTGTATTGTCTAGGGGTTTTTGTATTCATTGTCTAGGGGTTTTTGTATTTATTGTCTAGGGGTTTTTGCATTTATTGTCTAGGGCTTTTTGTATTTATTGTCTAGGGGTTTTTGTATTGTCTAGGGGTTTTTGTATTCATTGTCTAGGGGTTTTTGTATTTATTGTCTAGGGGTTTTTGTATTTATTGTCTAGGGGTTTTTGTATTTATTGTCTAGGGGTTTTTGTATTTATTGTCTAGGGGTTTTTGTATTTATTGTCTAGGGGTTTTTGTATTTAATGTCTAGGGGTTTTGTATTTATTGTCTAGGGGTTTTTGTATTTATTGTCTAGGGTTTTTGTATTGTCTAGGGGTTTTTGTATTTATTGTCTAGGGGTTTTTGTATTTATTGTCTAGGGGTTTTTGTATTTATTGTCTAGGGGTTTTTGTATTGTCTAGGGGTTTTTGTATTGTCTAGGGGTTTTTGTATTTATTGTCTAGGGGTTTTGTATTGTCTAGGGGTTTTGTATTTATTGTCTAGGGGTTTTGTATTGTCTAGGGGTTTTGTATTTATTGTCTAGGGGTTTTTGTATTTATTGTCTAGGGGTTTTTGTATTTATTGTCTAGGGGTTTTTGTATTTATTGTCTAGGGGTTTTTGTATTGTCTAGGGGTTTTTGTATTGTCTAGGGGTTTTTGTTTTTATTGTCTAGGGGTTTTGTATTTATCTAGGGGTTTTGTATTTATTGTCTAGGGGTTTTTGTATTTATTGTCTAGGGGTTTTTGTATTGTCTAGGGGTTTTTGTATTCATTGTCTAGGGGTTTTTGTATTTATTGTCTAGGGGTTTTTGCATTTATTGTCTAGGGGTTTTTGTATTTATTGTCTAGGGGTTTTTGTATTGTCTAGGGGTTTTTGTATTCATTGTCTAGGGGTTTTTGTATTTATTGTCTAGGGGTTTTTATTTATTGTCTAGGGGTTTTTGTATTTATTGTCTAGGGGTTTTGTATTTATTGTCTAGGGGTTTTGTATTTATTGTCTAGGGGTTTTTGTATTTAATGTCTAGGGGTTTTGTATTTATTGTCTAGGGGTTTTTGTATTTATTGTCTAGGGGTTTTTGTATTTATTGTCTAGGGGTTTTTGTATTTATTGTCTAGGGGTTTTTGTATTGTCTAGGGGTTTTGTATTGTCTAGGGGTTTTGTATTGTCTAGGGGTTTTTGTATTGTCTAGGGGTTTTGTATTGTCTAGGGGTTTTTGTATTGTCTAGGGGTTTTTGTATTGTCTAGGGGTTTTTGTATTGTCTAGGGGTTTTGTATTTATTGTCTAGGGGTTTTTGTATTGTCTAGGGGTTTTGTATTGTCTAGGGGTTTTGTATTGTCTAGGGGTTTTGTATTTATTGTCTAGGGGTTTTGTATTGTCTAGGGGTTTTTGTATTGTCTAGGGGTTTTTGTATTGTCTAGGGGTTTTTGTATTGTCTAGGGGTTTTGTATTGTCTAGGGGTTTTTGTATTGTCTAGGGGTTTTGTATTGTCTAGGGGTTTTTGTATTGTCTAGGGGTTTTTGTATTTATTGTCTAGGGGTTTTGTATTGTCTAGGGGTTTTGTATTGTCTAGGGGTTTTTGTATTTATTGTCTAGGGGTTTTTATATTGTCTAGGGGTTTTTGTATTGTCTAGGGGTTTTGTATTTATTGTCTAGGGGTTTTTGTATATTGTCTAGGGGTTTTTGTATTGTCTAGGGGTTTTGTATTGTCTAGGGGTTTTTGTATTGTCTAGGGGTTTTTGTATTTATTGTCTAGGGGTTTTTGTATTTATTGTCTAGGGGTTTTGTATTGTCTAGGGGTTTTGTATTTATTGTCTAGGGGTTTTGTATTGTCTAGGGGTTTTTGTATTGTCTAGGGGTTTTTGTATTTATTGTCTAGGGGTTTTGTATTGTCTAGGGGTTTTTGTATTGTCTATTTATTGTCTAGGGTTTTTGTATTGTCTAGGGGTTTTTGTATTGTCTAGGGGTTTTGTATTGTCTAGGGGTTTTGTATTGTCTAGGGGTTTTTGTATTTCTAGGGGTTTTGTATTGTCTAGGGGTTTTTGTATTTATTGTCTAGGGGTTTTTGTATTGTCTAGGGGTTTTTGTATTTATTGTCTAGGGGTTTTTGTATTTATTGTCTAGGGGTTTTTGTATTGTCTAGGGGTTTTTGTATTGTCTAGGGGTTTTTGTATTTATTGTCTAGGGGTTTTTGTATTGTCTAGGGGTTTTTGTATTGTCTAGGGGTTTTTGTATTGTCTAGGGGTTTTTGTATTTATTGTCTAGGGGTTTTGTATTTATTGTCTAGGGGTTTTTGTATTGTCTAGGGGTTTTGTATTGTCTAGGGGTTTTGTATTTATTGTCTAGGGGTTTTTGTATTTATTGTCTAGGGGTTTTTGTATTGTCTATTTTTATTGTCTAGGGGTTTTTGTATTTATTGTCTAGGGGTTTTTGTATTTATTGTCTAGGGGTTTTGTCTAGGTTTTTATTGTCTAGGGGTTTTTATTTGTATTTATTGTCTAGGGGTTTTGTATTTAATGTCTAGGGTTTTGTATTGTCTAGGGGTTTTTGTATTGTCTAGGGGTTTTTGTATTGTCTAGGGGTTTTTGTATTGTCTAGGGGTTTTTTGTATTTATTGTCTAGGGGTTTTTGTATTTATTTGTCTAGGGGTTTTTGTATTTATTGTCTAGGGGTTTTTGTATTGTCTAGGGGTTTTTGTATTTATTGTCTAGGGTTTTGTTTTGTATTTTGTATTGTCTAGGGGTTTTTGTATTTATTGTCTAGGGGTTTTTGTATTTATTGTCTAGGGGTTTTGTATTTATTGTCTAGGGGTTTTGTATTTATTGTCTAGGGTTTTGTATTGTCTAGGGGTTTTTGTATTTATTGTCTAGGGGTTTTTGTATTGTCTAGGGGTTTTGTATTTATTGTCTAGGGGTTTTTGTCTAGGGGTTTTTGTATTTTTGTATTGTCTAGGGGTTTTTGTATTGTCTAGGGGTTTTTGTATTTATTGTCTAGGGGTTTTGTATTGTCTAGGGGTTTTCTTTTTTGTATTTATTGTCTAGGGGTTTTTGTATTTTTGTATTGTCTAGGGGTTTCTAGGGTTTTTGTATTTATTGTCTAGGGGTTTTTGTATTTATTGTCTAGGGGTTTTGTATTGTCTAGTTTTTGTATTGTCTAGGGTATTGTTTTTGTTTTTGTATTGTCTAGGGTTTTTGTATTGTCTAGGGGTTTTGTATATTGTCTAGGGGTTTTTGTATTGTCTAGGGGTTTTGTATTTATTGTCTAGGGGTTTTGTATTTATTGTCTAGGGGTTTTTGTATTTATTGTCTAGGGGTTTTTGTATTTTGTATTGTCTAGGGGTTTTTGTATTTATCTAGGGGTTTTTGTATTGTCTAGGGTTTTTGTCTAGGGGTTTTTGTATTTATTGTCTAGGGGTTTTGTATTGTCTATTTTGTATTGTCTAGGGGTTTTTGTATTGTTTTTGTATTGTCTAGGGGTTTTGTATTTATTGTCTAGGGTTTTGTATTGTCTAGGGGTTTTTGTATTGTCTAGGGTTTTGTATTTATTGTCTAGGGTTTTTGTATTTATTGTCTAGGGGTTTTGTATTTATTGTCTAGGGGTTTTTGTATTGTCTAGGGGTTTTTGTATTTATTGTCTAGGGTTTTTTTTATTGTCTAGGGGTTTTTGTATTGTCTAGGGGTTTTTGTATTGTCTAGGGGTTTTGTATTGTCTAGGGGTTTTTGTATTGTCTAGGGGTTTTGTATTGTATTGTCTAGGGTTTTGTATTGTATTTTTGTATTGTCTAGGGGTTTTGTATTGTCTAGGGGTTTTTGTATTTATTGTCTAGGGGTTTTTAGTTTTTTGTCTAGGGGTTTTGTATTGTCTAGGGGTTTTTGTATTGTCTAGGGGTTTTGTATTGTCTAGGGGTTTTTGTATTTATTGTCTAGGGGTTTTGTATTTCTATTTTTTTCTAGGGGTTTTGTATTGTCTAGGGTTTTGTATTGTCTAGGGGTTTTTGTATTGTCTAGGGGTTTTGTATTGTCTAGGGGTTTTTGTATTGTCTAGGGGTTTTGTATTTATTGTCTAGGGTTTTGTATTTCTAGGGGTTTTGTATTTATTGTCTAGGGGTTTTTGTATTGTCTAGGGGTTTTGTATTGTCTAGGGGTTTTATTGTCTAGGGGTTTGTATTGTCTAGGGGTTTTGTATTGTCTAGGGTTTTTGTATTGTCTAGGGGTTTTTGCTAGGGGTTTGTATTGTCTAGGGGTTTTTGTATTTTTGTATTGTCTAGGGGTTTTTGTATTCTAGGGGTTTTTGTATGTCTAGGGTTTTGTATTTATTGTCTAGGGGTTTTTGTATTGTCTAGGGGTTTTTGTATTGTCTAGGGGTTTTGTTTTTGTATTGTCTAGGGGTTTTGTATTGTCTAGGGGTTTTTGTCTATTTTGTATTGTCTAGGGGTTTTTGTATTGTCTAGGGGTTTTGTATTGTCTAGGGGTTTTTGTATTGTCTATTTATCTAGGGTTTTGTTTTGTATTGTCTAGGAGTTTTTGTATTGTCTAGGGGTTTTGTATTTATTGTCTAGGGGTTTTGTATTGTCTAGGGGTTTTTATTTATTGTCTAGGGGTTTTTGTTTTTTTGTATTTTGTATTTATTGTCTAGGGGTTTTGTATTGTCTAGGGGTTTTTGTATTTTTGTCTAGGGGTTTTTGTATTGTCTAGGGGTTTTTGTATTTCTAGGGGTTTTGTCTAGGGGTTTTTGTATTGTCTAGGGGTTTTGTATTTATTGTCTAGGGGTTTTTGTATTGTCTAGGGGTTTTGTATTGTCTAGGGGTTTTTTTTTGTATTGTCTAGGGGTTTTGTATTGTCTAGGGGTTTTGTATTGTCTAGGGGTTTTCTGTATTGTCTAGGGGTTTTGTATTTATTGTCTAGGGGTTTTGTATTTATTGTCTAGGGGTTTTTGTATTTCTATTTTTGTCTAGGGGTTTTTGTATTGTCTAGGGGTTTTTGTATTGTCTAGGGGTTTTTGTATTGTCTAGGGTTTTTGTATTGTCTAGGGGTTTTGTATTGTCTAGGGGTTTTGTATTGTCTAGGGGTTTTTGTATTGTCTAGGGGTTTTTGTATTTATTGTCTAGGGGTTTTGTATTTATTGTCTAGGGGTTTTTGTATTGTCTAGGGTTTTTGTATTGTCTAGGGGTTTTTGTATTTATTGTCTAGGGGTTTTGTATTGTCTAGGGGTTTTGTATTTATTGTCTAGGGTTTTGTATTGTCTAGGGTTTTTGTCTAGGGGTTTTTGTATTGTCTAGGGGTTTTGTCTAGGGGTCTTTTTGTATTGTATTTATTGTCTAGGGGTTTTGTATTGTCTTTTTGTATTGTCTAGGGGTTTTGTATTTATTGTCTAGGGGTTTTTGTATTTCTAGGGGTTTGTATTGTCTAGGGGTTTTGTATTGTCTAGGGGTTTTCTAGGGGTTTTTTTATTGTCTAGGGGTTTTTGTATTGTCTAGGGGTTTTTTATTGTCTAGGGGTTTTTGTATTGTCTAGGGGTTTTTGTATTGTCTAGGGGTTTTGTATTGTCTAGGGGTTTTGTATTTATTGTCTAGGGGTTTTGTATTGTCTAGGGGTTTTTGTATTGTCTAGGGTTTTTGTATTGTCTAGGGGTTTTTTGTATTTTTGTTGTCTAGGGGTTTTTGTATTGTCTAGGGTTTTTGTATTGTCTAGGGGTTTTTGTATTTATTGTCTAGGGGTTTTTGTATTGTCTAGGGGGTTTTGTATTTATTGTCTAGGGGTTTTTTTATTGTCTAGGGGTTTTTGTATTGTCTAGGGGTTTTTGTATTTATTGTCTAGGGGTTTTTGTATTGTCTAGGGGTTTTTGTATTGTCTAGGGGTTTTTGTATTGTCTAGGGGTTTTGTATTGTCTAGGGGTTTTGTATTTATTGTCTAGGGGTTTTTGTATTGT
The DNA here is from genome assembly GCF_034236695.1 of Oncorhynchus nerka. Classification (NCBI taxonomy): domain Eukaryota; kingdom Metazoa; phylum Chordata; class Actinopteri; order Salmoniformes; family Salmonidae; genus Oncorhynchus; species Oncorhynchus nerka. Next base: position 3,597,029 of record NC_088410.1, on the reverse strand, counting down.
CTAGGGTTTTTGTATGTTATTGTCTAGGGGTTTTTGTATTTATTGTTTTTTGTATTGTCTAGGGGTTTTTATTGTCTAGGGGTTTTGTATATTGTCTAGGGGTTTTTGTATTGTCTAGGGGTTTTTGTATTTATTGTCTAGGGGTTTTGTATTGTCTAGGGGTTTTGTATTTATTGTCTAGGGGTTTTTTGTATTTTGTCTAGGGGTTTTTGTATTGTCTAGGGGTTTTTGTATTGTAGGGGTTTTTGTCTAGGGGTTTTTGTATTGTCTAGGGGTTTTGTATGTCTAGGGGTTTTTGTATTTATTGTCTAGGGGTTTTTGTATTGTCTAGGGGTTTTTGTATTTATTGTCTAGGGGTTTTTGTATTGTCTAGGGGGTTTTGTATTTATTGTCTAGGGGTTTTTGTCTAGGGGTTTTGTATTGTCTAGGGGTTTTTATTGTCTAGGGGTTTTGTATTGTCTAGGGGTTTTGTATTGTCTAGGGGTTTTTGTATTTATTGTCTAGGGGTTTTGTATTGTCTAGGGGTTTTTGTATTTCTAGGGGTTTTTGTCTAGGGGTTTTTGTATTGTCTAGGGGTTTTGTATTTATTGTCTAGGGGTTTTGTATTGTCTAGGGGTTTTTGTATTGTCTAGGGTTTTATTGTCTAGGGGTTTTGTATTGTCTAGGGGTTTTTGTATTGTCTAGGGGTTTTGTATTTATTGTCTAGGGTTTTTGTTTCTAGGGGTTTTTGTATTGTCTAGGGGTTTTTGTATTTATTGTCTAGGGGTTTTGTATTTATTGTCTAGGGTTTTTGTATTGTCTAGGGTTTTTGTATTGTCTAGGGGTTTTTGTATTGTCTAGGGGTTTTGTATTGTCTAGGGGTTTTTGTATTTAGGGGTTTTGTCTAGGGGTTTTTGTATTGTCTAGGGGTTTTTGTATTGTCTAGGGGTTTTTGTATTGTCTAGGGGTTTTTGTATTTATTGTCTAGGGGTTTTTGTCTAGGGGTTTTTGTATTGTCTAGGGGTTTTTGTATTGTCTAGGGGTTTTGTATTGTCTAGGGGTTTTTGTATTGTCTAGGGGTTTTGTATTTATTGTCTAGGGGTTTTGTATTGTCTAGGGGTTTTTGTATTGTCTAGGGGTTTTGTATTTATTGTCTAGGGGTTTTGTGTCTAGGGGTTTTTGTATTTATTGTCTAGGGTTTTTGTATTGTCTAGGGGTTTTGTATTGTCTAGGGGTTTTGTATTTCTAGGGGTTTTTGTCTAGGGGTTTTGTATTGTCTAGGGGTTTTTGTATTGTCTAGGGGTTTTGTATTGTCTAGGGTTTTTGTATTGTCTAGGGGTTTTTGTATTGTCTAGGGGTTTTTGTATTGTCTAGGGGTTTTGTATTGTCTAGGGGTTTTTGTATTGTCTAGGGGTTTTGTATTGTCTAGGGGTTTTTGTATTGTCTAGGGGTTTTGTATTGTCTAGGGGTTTTGTATTGTCTAGGGGTTTTGTATTGTCTAGGGGTTTTTGTATTGTCTAGGGGTTTGTTTTATTGTCTAGGGGTTTGTATTGTCTAGGGGTTTTTGTATTGTCTAGGGGTTTTTGTATTTATTGTCTAGGGGGTTTTGTATTGTCTAGGGGTTTTTGTTTTTATTGTCTAGGGGTTTTTGTTTTTATTGTCTAGGGGTTTTTGTATTGTCTAGGGGGTTTTGTATTTATTGTCTAGGGTTTTTTGTATTTTTATTGTCTAGGGGTTTTTGTATTGTCTAGGGGTTTTTGTATTTATTGTCTAGGGGTTTTGTATTTATTGTCTAGGGGTTTTGTATTTATTGTCTAGGGGTTTTTGTATTGTCTAGGGGTTTTGTATTTCTAGGGGTTTTTGTATTTATTGGGGTTTTTGTATTTATTGTCTAGGGGTTTTGTATTTATTGTCTAGGGGTTTTGTATTTATTGTCTAGGGGTTTTTGTATTGTCTAGGGGTTTTTGTATTTATTGTCTAGGGGTTTTTGTATTGTCTAGGGGTTTTGTCTAGGGGTTTTTGTATTTTTATTGTCTAGGGGTTTTTGTATTTATTGTCTAGGGGTTTTTGTATTTATTGTCTAGGGGTTTTTGTATTTATTGTCTAGGGGTTTTTGTATTGTCTAGGGGGTTTTGTATTTATTGTCTAGGGGTTTTGTATTTATTGTCTAGGGTTTTTGTATTGTCTAGGGGTTTTTGTATTGTCTAGGGGTTTTTATTGTCTAGGGGTTTTTGTATTGTCTAGGGGTTTTTGTATTGTCTAGGGGTTTTGTATTGTCTAGGGGTTTTTGTATTGTCTAGGGGTTTTGTATTTATTGTCTAGGGGTTTTTGTATTGTCTAGGGGTTTTTTGTATTTTTGTATTGTCTAGGGGTTTTTGTATTGTCTAGGGGTTTTGTATTTATTGTCTAGGGGTTTTTGTATTGTCTAGGGGTTTTGTATTGTCTAGGGGTTTTTGTATTGTCTAGGGGTTTTGTATTGTCTAGGGGTTTTTGTATTTATTGTCTAGGGGTTTTTGTATTGTCTAGGGGTTTTATTGTCTAGGGGGTTTGTATTGTCTAGGGGTTTTTGTATTTATTGTCTAGGGGTTTTTGTATTGTCTAGGGGTTTTTGTCTTGTCTAGGGTTTTTGTTTTATTGTCTAGGGGTTTTGTATTGTCTAGGGTTTTTGTATTGTCTAGGGGTTTTTGTATTTATTGTCTAGGGTATTTTTTTGTATTTATTGTCTAGGGGTTTTGTATTGTCTAGGGTTTTTGTATTGTCTAGGGGTTTTGTATTGTCTAGGGGTTTTTTATTGTCTAGGGGTTTTTGTATTGTCTAGGGGTTTTTTTATTGTCTAGGGGTTTTTGTATTGTCTAGGGGTTTTGTATTTAGGGTTTTGTCTAGGGGGTTTTTGTATTGTCTAGGGGTTTTTGTATTGTCTAGGGGTTTTTGTATGTCTAGGGGTTTTGTATTGTCTAGGGGTTTTGTATTGTCTAGGGGTTTTGTATTGTCTAGGGGTTTTTGTATTGTCTAGGGGTTTTGTATTTTGTATTGTCTAGGGGTTTTTGTATTGTCTAGGGGTTTTTGTATTGTCTAGGGGGTTTTGTCTAGGGGTTTTGTATTGTCTAGGGGGTTTTTGTATTTATCTAGGGTTTTGTATTTATTGTCTAGGGTTTTGTTTGTCTAGGGTTTGTATTTATTGTCTAGGGGTTTTGTATTGTCTAGGGGTTTTGTATTGTATAGGGGTTTTTGTATTGTCTAGGGGTTTTTGTATTGTCTAGGGGTTTTATTTATTGTCTAGGGGTTTTTGTATTGTCTAGGGGTTTTGTATTGTCTAGGGGTTTTTTTGTATTGTCTAGGGGTTTTGTATTGTCTAGGGGTTTTTGTATTGTCTAGGGGTTTTTGTATTGTCTAGGGTTTTTGTATTTATTGTCTAGGGTTTTTTATGTATTGTCTAGGGGTTTTTGTATTTATTGTCTAGGGGTTTTTGTATTTATTGTCTAGGGGTTTTTGTATTGTCTAGGGGTATTTATTGTCTTTTTGTATTGTCTAGGGGTTTTGTATTGTCTAGGGGTTTTTGTATTGTCTAGGGGTTTTGTATTTATTGTCTAGGGGTTTTGTCTAGGGGTTTTGTATTGTCTAGGGGTTTTTGTATTGTCTAGGGGTTTTTGTATTTCTAGGGGTTTTTGTCTAGGGGTTTTGTATGTCTAGGGGTTTTGTATTTATTGTCTAGGGGTTTTTGTATTGTCTAGGGGTTTTGTATTGTCTAGGGGTTTTTGTATTTATTGTCTAGGGGTTTTTGTATTGTCTAGGGGTTTTTGTATTTATTGTCTAGGGGTTTTTGTATTGTCTAGGGGTTTTTGTATTGTCTAGGGGTTTTTGTATTGTCTAGGGGTTTTTGTATTGTCTAGGGGTTTTTGTATTGTCTAGGGGTTTTTTATTGTATTTTTGTCTAGGGGTTTTTGTATTGTCTAGGGGTTTTGTATTGTCTAGGGGTTTTTGTATTGTCTAGGGGTTTTTGTATGTCTAGGGTTTTGTATTTGTCTAGGGGTTTTTGTATTGTCTAGGGGTTTTGTATTTATTGTCTAGGGGTTTTTGTCTAGGGGGTTTTATTGTCTAGGGGTTTTTGTATTTATTGTCTAGGGGTTTTGTATTGTCTAGGGGTTTTTGTATTGTCTAGGGTTTTTGTATTGTCTAGGGGTTTTGTATTTATTGTCTAGGGGTTTTTGTATTGTCTAGGGTTTTTGTATTTATTGTCTAGGGGTTTTTGTATTGTCTAGGGGTTTTTTTTGTCTAGGGGTTTTTGTATTGTCTAGGGGTTTTTATTGTCTATTTTTGTCTAGGGGTTTTTGTATTGTCTAGGGGTTTTTGTATTGTCTAGGGGTTTTGTATTTATTGTCTAGGGGTTTTCTAGGGGTTTTGTATTGTCTAGGGGTTTTTGTATTTATGTCTAGGGGTTTTGTATTGTCTAGGGGTTTTTGTATTTATTGTCTAGGGGTTTTTGTATTGTCTAGGGTTTTTGTATTTATTGTCTAGGGTATTGTCTAGGGGTTTTGTATTGTCTAGGGGTTTTGTATTTATTGTCTAGGGGTTTTGTATTGTCTAGGGGTTTTGTATTGTCTAGGGGTTTTTGTATTGTCTAGGGGTTTTTGTATTGTCTAGGGGTTTTTGTATTGTCTAGGGGGTTTTGTATTGTCTAGGGGTTTTTGTATTGTCTAGGGGTTTTTGTATTTATTGTCTAGGGGTTTTTGTATTGTCTAGGGGTTTTTGTATTGTCTAGGGGTTTTGTATTGTCTAGGGGTTTTTGTATTGTCTAGGGGTTTTTGTATTGTCTAGGGGTTTTTGTATTGTCTAGGGGGTATTGTCTAGGGGTTTTTGTATTGTCTAGGGGTTTTTGTATTGTCTAGGGGTTTTTATATTGTCTAGGGGTTTTTGTATTGTCTAGGGTTTGTAGGGGTTTTTGTATTGTCTAGGGTTTTTATTTTTATTGTCTAGGGGTTTTTGTTTTTTATTGTCTAGGGGTTTTTGTATTGTCTAGGGGTTTGTATTTATTGTCTAGGGGTTTTGTATTGTCTAGGGTTTTGTATTTATTGTCTAGGGGTTTTTGTATTTATTGTCTAGGGTTTTTGTATTTATTGTCTAGGGGTTTTTGTATTGTCTAGGGGTTTTATTGTCTAGGGGTTTTGTATTGTCTAGGGGTTTTGTATTTATTGTCTAGGGGTTTTTGTATTGTCTAGGGTTTTTGTATTTATTGTCTAGGGGTTTTTATATTGTCTAGGGGTTTTTGTATTGTCTAGGGGTTTTTGTATTTATTGTCTAGGGGTTTTTGTATTTATTGTCTAGGGGTTTTGTATTTATTGTCTAGGGGTTTTTGTATTTATTGTCTAGGGGTTTTTTATTGTCTAGGGGTTTTTTTATTGTCTAGGGGTTTTTGTATTTATTGTCTAGGGGTTTTTGTATTGTCTAGGGGTTTTTGTATTGTCTAGGGGTTTTTGTATTGTCTAGGGGTTTTGTATTTATTGTCTAGGGGTTTTGTATTGTCTAGGGGTTTTTGTATTTATTGTCTAGGGGTTTTGTATTGTCTAGGGGTTTTGTATTTATTGTCTAGGGGTTTTTTGTCTATTTTGTATTGTCTAGGGGTTTTTGTATTTATTGTCTAGGGGTTTATTGTCTAGGGGGTTTTTTTATTGTCTAGGGGTTTTTGTATTGTCTAGGGGTTTTGTATTTGTCTAGGGGTTTTTGTATTGTCTAGGGGTTTTTGTATTGTCTAGGGGTTTTATATTGTCTAGGGTTTTGTATTGTCTAGGGGTTTTGTATTGTCTAGGGGTTTTGTCTAGGGGTTTTGTATTTATTGTCTAGGGGTTTTTGTATTTATTGTCTAGGGGTTTTTGTATTTATTGTCTAGGGTTTTTGTATTGTTTTTTTGTATTGTCTAGGGGTTATTTGTCTAGGGGTTTTGTATTTATTGTCTAGGGGTTTTGTATTGTCTAGGGTTTTTGTATTGTCTAGGGGTTTTGTATTTATTGTCTAGGGGTTTTATTGTATTTTATATTGTCTAGGGGTTTTGTATTGTCTAGGGGTTTTTGTGTCTATTTTGTATTGTCTAGGGGTTTTTGTATTGTCTAGGGGTTTTATTTATGTCTAGGGGTTTTGTATTGTCTAGGGGTTTTTGTATTGTCTAGGGGTTTTTGTATTGTCTAGGGGTTTTTGTATTGTCTAGGGGTTTTTGTATTGTCTAGGGGTTTTTGTATTTTTGTATTGTCTAGGGGTTTTGTATTTATTGTCTAGGGGTTTTTATTTATTGTCTAGGGTTTTTGTATTGTCTAGGGTTTGTCTAGGGGTTTTGTATTGTCTAGGGGTTTTTGTATTTATTGTCTAGGGGTTTTTGTATTTATTGTCTAGGGGTTTTTGTATTGTCTAGGGGTTTTTGTATTGTATTTTTGTCTAGGGGTTTTTGTATTGTCTAGGGGTTTGTATTTATTGTCTAGGGGTTTTTGTATTGTCTAGGGGTTTTGTATTGTCTAGGGGTTTTGTATTTATTGTCTAGGGGTTTTGTATTGTCTAGGGGTTTTTTATTGTCTAGGGGTTTTTGTATTGTCTATTTATTGTCTAGGGGTTTTTGTATTGTCTAGGGGTTTTTGTATTTATTGTCTAGGGGTTTTTGTATTGTCTAGGGGTTTTTGTATTGTCTAGGGGTTTTATATTGTCTAGGGGTTTTGTATTGTCTAGGGGTTTTGTATTTATTGTCTAGGGGTTTTTGTATTGTCTAGGGGTTTTGTATTTATTGTCTAGGGGTTTTTGTATTGTCTAGGGGTTTTTGTATTTATTGTCTAGGGGTTTTTGTATTGTCTAGGGTTTTTGTATTTATTGTCTAGGGGTTTTTGTATTGTCTAGGGGTTTTTGTATTTATTGTCTAGGGGTTTTTGTATTGTCTAGGGGTTTTTGTATTTATTGTCTAGGGGTTTTTGTATTGTCTAGGGGTTTTGTATTTATTGTCTAGGGGTTTGTATTGTCTAGGGGTTTTTGTATTGTCTAGGGTTTTTGTATTGTCTAGGGGTTTTGTATTGTCTAGGGGTTTTTGTATTGTCTAGGGGTTTTGTATTTATTGTCTAGGGGTTTTGTATTGTCTAGGGGTTTGTATTTATTGTCTAGGGGTTTTGTCTAGGGGTTTATTGTCTAGGGGTTTTGTATTGTCTAGGGGTTTTTGTATTGTCTAGGGGTTTTTGTCTAGGGGGTTTGTATTGTCTAGGGGTTTTGTATTGTCTAGGGGTTTTGTATTTATTGTCTAGGGGTTTTTGTATTGTCTAGGGGTTTTTGTATTTATTGTCTAGGGGTTTTGTATTGTCTAGGGGTTTTGTATTTATTGTCTAGGGGTTTTTGTTTATTGTCTAGGGGTTTTTATTGTCTATTTATTTGTCTAGGGGTTTTTATATTGTCTAGGGGTTTTTGTATTTATTGTCTAGGGGTTTTATTTATTGTCTAGGGTTTTGTATATTGTCTAGGGTTTTTATATTGTCTAGTTTTTGTATTGTCTAGGGGTTTTTGTATTTATTGTCTAGGGGTTTTTTATTGTCTAGGGGTTTTGTATTTATTGTCTAGGGGTTTTTATATTGTCTAGGGGTTTTTATTGTCTAGGGGTTTTTGTATTTATTGTCTAGGGGTTTTTGTATTTATTGTCTAGGGTTTTTGTATTTATTGTCTAGGGGTTTTTTTATTGTCTAGGGGTTTTTTATTGTCTAGGGTTTTTGTATTTATTGTCTAGGGTTTTTATTGTCTAGGGGTTTTTGTATTTATTGTCTAGGGGTTTTTGTATTTATTGTCTAGGGGTTTTATTTATTGTCTAGGGGTTTTGTATTGTCTAGGGGTTTTTGTATTTATTGTCTAGGGGTTTTTTTGTATTGTCTAGGGGTTTTTGTATTTATTGTCTAGGGGTTTTGTATTTATTGTCTAGGGTTTTGTATTAGTCTAGGGGTTTTGTATTGTCTTGGGGTTTTTGTATTGTCTAGGGGTTTTATATTGTCTAGGGGTTTTTGTATTTTATTGTCTAGGGGTTTTTGTATTGTCTAGGGGTTTTGTATTGTCTAGGGGTTTTGTATTGTCTAGGGTTTTTG
>NC_088410.1:3527620-3588460 GCF_034236695.1 Oncorhynchus nerka | reverse complement strand
ATTGTCTAGGGGTTTTTCTAGGGGTTTTTGTATTGTCTAGGGTTTTTGTATTTTTGTCTAGGGTCTAGGGGTTTTTGTTTTTTTTGTATTGTCTAGGGGTTTTTGTATTTATTGTCTAGGGGTTTTGTATTGTCTAGGGGTTTTGTATTGTCTAGGGGTTTTTGTATTTATTGTCTAGGGGTTTTTGTATTGTCTAGGGGTTTTGTATTGTCTAGGGGTTTTTGTATTGTCTAGGGGTTTTTTGTATTGTCTAGGGGTTTTTGTATTGTCTAGGGGTTTTGTATTGTCTAGGGGTTTTGTATTGTATTTTGTATTGTCTAGGGGTTTTTGTATTGTCTAGGGGTTTTTGTATTGTCTAGGGGTTTTGTATTTATTGTCTAGGGGTTTTTGTATTTATTGTCTAGGGGTTTTTGTATTTGTTTTTGGGGTTTTATTGTCTAGGGGTTTTTGTATTTATTGTCTAGGGGTTTTTGTATTTATTGTCTAGGGGTTTTTGTATTTATTGTCTAGGGGTTTTTATATTGGGGTTTTTGTATTGTCTAGGGGTTTTTGTATTGTCTAGGGGTTTTGTCTAGGGTTTTTGTATTGTCTAGGGGTTTTTTGTATTGTCTAGGGGTTTTTGTATTTTGTATTGTCTAGGGGTTTTTGTATTTATTGTCTAGGGGTTTTTGTCTAGGGGTTTATTGTCTAGGGGTTTTTGTATTGTCTAGGGGTTTTTGTATTTTTGTATTGTCTAGGGGTTTTTGTATTTTTGTATTGTCTAGGGGTTTTGTATTTATTGTCTAGGGGTTTTTCTAGGGTTTTTGTTTTGTCTAGGGGTTTTTTGTATTTATTGTCTAGGGGTTTTTGTATTTATTGTCTAGGGGGTTTTTGTTTATTGTCTAGGGGTTTTTGTATTTTTGTATTGTCTAGGGGTTTTTGTATTGTATTTTGTCTAGGGGTTTTTATTTATTGTCTAGGGGTTTTTGTTTTGTATTGTCTAGGGTTTTTGTATTTATTGTCTAGGGGTTTTTGTATTGTCTAGGGGTTTTTGTATTTTGTATTGTCTAGGGGTTTTTGTATTGTCTAGGGGTTTTTGTATTGTCTAGGGGTTTTGTATTGTCTAGGGTTTTTGTATTTTGTATTGTCTAGGGGTTTTTGTATTGTCTAGGGGTTTTTTGTATTGTCTAGGGGTTTTTTATTGTCTAGGGGTTTTCTAGTATTGTCTAGGGTTTTTGTATTGTCTAGGGGTTTTGTATTGTCTAGGGGTTTTTGTATTGTCTAGGGGTTTTGTATTGTCTAGGGGTTTTGTATTTATTGTCTAGGGGTTTTTGTATTGTCTAGGGGTTTTTGTATTGTCTAGGGGTTTTGTATTGTCTAGGGGTTTTTGTTTTTGTATTGTCTAGGGGTTTTGTATTGTCTAGGGGTTTTTGTATTGTCTAGGGGTTTTGTATTGTCTAGGGGTTTTGTATTGTCTAGGGGTTTTTGTATTGTCTAGGGGTTTTTGTATTGTCTAGGGGTTTTTGTATTGTCTAGGGGTTTTTTGTATTGTCTAGGGGTTTTGTATTGTCTAGGGGTTTTTGTATTGTCTAGGGGTTTTTTTTGTATTGTCTAGGGGTTTTTGTATTTATTGTCTAGGGGTTTTGTATTGTCTAGGGGTTTTGTATTGTCTAGGGGTTTTTGTATTTATTGTCTAGGGTTTTTGTATTGTCTAGGGGTTTTGTATTGTCTAGGGCTTTTGTATTGGGGTTTTTGTATTGTCTAGGGGTTTTTGTATTGTCTAGGGGTTTTTGTATTGTCTTTTGTAGGGGTTTTGTATTTATTGTCTAGGGGTTTTGTATTGTCTAGGGGTTTTGTTTTGTATTTATCTAGGGGTTTTTGTATTGTCTAGGGGTTTTTGTATTGTCTAGGGGTTTTTGTATTTATTGTCTAGGGGTTTTGTATGTCTAGGGGTTTTTGTATTTATTGTCTAGGGGTTTTTGTATTGTCTAGGGGTTTTTGTATTGTCTAGGGGTTTTTGTATTTATTTTTGTCTAGGGGTTTTGTATTGTCTAGGGGTTTTTGTATTTATTGTCTAGGGGTTTTTGTATTTATTGTCTAGGGGTTTTTAGGGCTATTTATTGTCTAGGGGTTTTTGTATTGTCTAGGGGTTTTGTATTGTCTAGGGGTTTTGTATTTTTGTATTGTCTAGGGGTTTTTGTTTTATTGTCTAGGGGTTTTGTATTGTCTAGGGGTTTTTGTATTTATTGTCTAGGGGTTTTTGTATTGTCTAGGGGTCTAGGGGTTTTGTATTGTCTAGGGGTTTTGTATTGTCTAGGGCTTTTGTATTGTCTAGGGGTTTTTGTATTGTCTAGGGGTTTTTGTATTGTCTAGGGGTTTTGTATTGTCTAGGGGTTTTTAGTATTTATTGTCTAGGGGTTTTTGTATTGTCTAGGGTATTGTTTTTTGTATTGTCTAGGGGTTTCTGGGGGTTTTGTATTGTCTAGGGGTTTTTGTCTAGGGGTTGTCTAGGGGTCTAGGGGTTTTTGTATTTATTGTCTAGGGGTTTTTGTATTGTCTAGGGGTTTTTATATTGTCTAGGGGTTTTTATATTGTCTAGGGGTTTTTATATTGTCTAGGGGTTTTTGTATTTATTGTCTAGGGTTTTTTTGTATTTATTGTCTAGGGGTTTTTGTATTTATTGTCTAGGGTTTTTGTATTTATTGTCTAGGGGTTTTGTATTTTTGTATTGTCTAGGGGTTTTGTATTGTCTAGGGGTTTTTGTATTTCTATTTTTGTATCTAGGGGTTTTTTTGTCTAGGGGTTTTGTATTTATTGTCTAGGGGTTTTTGTATTGTCTAGGGGTTTTTGTATTTATTGTCTAGGGGTTTTTGTATTGTCTAGGGGTTTTGTATTTATTTTGTCTAGGGGTTTTGTGTCTAGGGGTTTTTGTGTCTAGGGGGTTGTCCAGGGGTTTTTGTATTGTCTAGGGGTTTGTATTTATTGTCTAGGGGTTTTTGTATTGTCTAGGGGTTTTTGTATTGTCTAGGGGTTTTTGTATTCTAGGGGTTTTTGTATTGTCTAGGGGTTTTGTATTTATTGTCTAGGGGTTTTGTCCAGGGCCTTTGTATTGTCCAGGGCCTTTTGTCTAGGGGTTTTGTATTGTCTAGGGGTTTTTGTTTATTGTCTAGGGGTTTTGTATTTAGGGTTTTGTCTAGGGGTTTTGTATTGTCTAGGGGTTTTGTATTGTCTAGGGGTTTTTGTTTTTATTGTCTAGGGGTTTTTGTATTGTCTAGGGGTTTTGTATTTATTGTCTAGGGGTTTTGTATTTTTTGTATTGTCTAGGGTTTTTGTATTGTCTAGGGGTTTTTGTATTGTCTAGGGGTTTTTGTATTTGTCTAGGGGTTTTTGTCTATTTTGTATTGTCTAGGGGTTTTTCTATTTTTTGTATTGTCTAGGGGTTTTTATATTGTCTAGGGGTTTTGTATTTATTGTCTAGGGGTTTTTGTATTTATGTCTAGGGGTTTTGTTTATTTATTTTTGTCTAGGGGTTTTTGTATTTATTGTCTAGGGGTTTGTCTAGGGTTTTATTGTCTAGGGGTTTTGTATTTATTGTCTAGGGGTTTTTTGTATTTATTGTCTAGGGGTTTTTGTATTTTTGTCTAGGGGTTTTTGTATTTTTGTATTGTCTAGGGGTTTTTGTATTGTCTAGGGGTTTTGTATTTATTGTCTAGGGGTTTTTTATTGTCTAGGGGTTTTTGTATTTATTGTCTAGGGGTTTTGTATTGTCTAGGGGTTTTTGTATTGTCTAGGGGTTTTGTTTTTGTATTGTCTAGGGGTTTTGTATTGTCTAGGGGTTTTTGTATTTCTAGGGTTTTTGTATTGTCTAGGGGTTTTGTATTGTCTAGGGGTTTTGTTTGTCTAGGGTTTTTGTATTGTCTAGGGGTTTTTGTATTGTCTAGGGGTTTTGTATTGTCTAGGGGTTTTGTATTGTCTAGGGTTTTTGTCTAGGGGTTTTTGTATTGTCTAGGGGTTTTTGTATTGTCTAGGGGTTTGTCTATGTATTGTCTAGGGGTTTTGTATTGTCTAGGGGTTTTGTATTGTCTAGGGGTTTTGTATTGTCTAGGGGGTTTTGTTTCTAGGGGTTTTGTATTGTCTAGGGGTTTTTGTATTGTCTAGGGGTTTTTGTATTGTCTAGGGGTTTTTGTATGTCTAGGAGTTTTGCTAGTCTAGGTGATTATATGTCTATGGTTGCCTTGATTTCTTTATTATTTGGTTAGGTCAGGGTGTGACAAGGGTGGTTTGTTTAGTTTTTCCATTGTCTAGGGGTTTTTGTATTGTCTAGGGGTTTTTGTATTGTCTAGGGTTTTGCTAGTCTAGGTGATTATATGTCTATGGTTGCCTAGATTGGTTCTCAATCAGAGGCAGCTGTTTATCGTTGTCTCTGATTGGGAAGGATATTTAGGTAGCCATATTCCTTGGTTATTTTCTTGGGTTGTTATTGTCTATGTGTAGTTGCCAGTCAGTCACTTTCACGTTCGTTTTGTTTCTTTGTTAGTTCGTTTAGGTGTTTTTCCTTCATTAAAAGAAGAATGTATGTTTATCACGCTGCGCCTTGGTCTCATCCATATGACGAACGTGACAATTTCAGTCAGATCAGACTGTCTAACTTACAACAACAACAAACGAAGGGGCTAATAATAACACCATTGATATTTAATCATATTTAAAAATATATATATATAATGACTTTGCTGTGATGTCGAGTATAGAGACGGAGATTCATATGATTTATTATTATTATTATATTTCATATTCATATTCAGCAAAGTTTTAAAATGTTGTGAAAAAAATCAAATGAAGCATTTGAACCATTAACATTAGCTTTTTCCAATTTCTACATATCCAAATGTAGAATTAAAATCACACACTAGTTCAACAACTGCAGAGTTTGTGCCCCTGTTTTATAAGATAATACTCACTGTACTTACTGGTGTTAATCAGATCAATGTCCCTGTTTTATAAGATAATACTCACTGTATTTACTGGTGTTAATCAGATCAATGTCCCTGTTTTATAAGACAGTATTCACTGTATTTACTGGTGTTAATCAGATCAATGTCCCTGTTTTATAAGATAATACTCACTGTATTTACTGGTGTTAATCAGATCTCCAGTCTTCTCTTCTTCATCCTCCAATGTGACAGTAATCTCCTCCTCCTCCTTCACTCCAAAAACGTCTTCCTCTTCTTTCACTGTAACAGTCATGTCTCCTTCCTCCTTCATTCCAAAAACTGCATCCTCCTCTTTCTCTTCCTCCTCTTCTTCTTTCAAGGTAGCCAACATCCTCCTCCTCTTTCACTCTGAAAGCGTCTTCCTCTTCTTTCACTGTAACCTCTTCCTCTTTTATTGTAACATCCTCACCCTCTACTTGTTTTTAATTACTGTGACAGCCTTCTCTTCTTTCTCGAGTGTCTTTCTCCGTCCAGCAGACCCCCTCTTCTTTAACAGGAGGAGAGTTAACTTCGTGACCCCGTCATGGGGTGTTAGCTTGCTACCTAACTAGCATCAGCGACTAGCTTTGTCTTATTGCTAACTTAACCAGCTAGCTAGATGTCTAACAACGTCAATATGAAATTAAACGGGGTAACAGCTAGACGACATAAACGTGTTTAAAACACATATATACGCCAGAAAGCCGTTCGCACTACCCTCTGAAAGCTTCTAAAGAGCTCCAATATTTCGGCTCTGTTGGCTAGTAAGCTACCGAGGTGGCTGAACTGTTCATGTTGATGACGCGACCCGTCCACTAGAATATACGTCACACTCTGGCAGCGTCGTCTGAACCTGAAAGACGCACATCGCCATCTGCTGACTGGAGTGGTCAATGCAGTTGAGAGAAGTTTTTGTTAAAATTTCCATACAAAACGTGGTTCATTTAATTTAATTCATTAATATATTATTGTATTGAGACGTACAAAGGAAAGCATGTGTTGATTGATTGGTGATCATTTAAAATTAGTGGTGAATGATGATGGAGGAAAACAAACCTAACTGAATCCCCAGGCCCTGGTATATCACCAGACTGCATACAAACCTAACTGCATCCCCAGTCCCTGGTATATCACCAGACTGCATACAAACCTAACTGCATCCCCAGGCCCTGGTATATCAACAGACTGCATACAAACCTAACTGCATCCCCAGTCCCTGGTATATCACCAGACTGCATACAAACCTAACCCCAGTCCCTGGTATATCACCAGACTAACTGCATCCCCAGTCCCTGGTATATCACCAGACTGCATACAAACCTAACTGCATCCCCAGTCCCTGGTATATCACCAGACTGCATACAAACCTAACTGCATCCCCAGTCCCTGGTATATCACCAGACTGCATACAAACCTAACTGCATCCCCAGTCCCTGGTATATCACCAGACTGCATACAAACCTAACTGCAAGTCCCCAGTCCCTGCATCCCCAGTATATCACCAGACTGCATACAAACCTAACTGCATCCCCAGTCCCTGGTATATCACCAGACTGCATACAAACCTAACTGCATCCCCAGTCCCTGGTATATCACCAGACTGCATACAAACCTAACTGCATCCCCAGTCCCTGGTATATCACCAGACTGCATTCAAAGTGTCACTGAACACCAGTTATACTTTACCAATCTCATTGGAAATGGTGAGGGGAACCCCAAAATCATTTTTTTTTGTCATAAATAAATTAGGTCAACTCCAGATAACTCCCCCTTTACCCCCGTGCTTAACTTGGACAGGAGCTCACCAGAGCTGAGTACCCGGCACCTCAAATGTTATACTATTTGCATAATCGTTGTTATTGTCACGAACCGGCTCAAAGCCCGTAACAAAAGGGAGACAACGTGGAGATAAGGAGTAACAAAATATATATTTATTAAATAAGTAACTAAGTATAATATACAATGGTCTCTGTAATCAGTAGTCAGTAGTGTAAGTGAGTGTTTTGCATGCATGAATGTGATAATGCAGGGTGTTGAAAGATGCTAAAGCAAACAACCAAAAAACCACCAAGAAAAACAACCAAATCTATAAAGGTGTCTGCATGGAGAGAGTCTCCTCCATGAATGGGGAAGTGGTGTTTTTATCCTGGGAGACACCGGGCCCAGGTGATCCCATGTAGCTGACGACCCTCCCAACTCCGCCCACCAGCATCCTAATAAGGAAATAACCGAGAGAGAGAATACGGCAGACAGAGTGGGAGGGTCGTCACATTATTAATATATATATGTTATATGTTATTAACATGCTATTAATATATATATATATTAATATCAACGATTATGCAAATATTGGAAGGGTGACTTTATCTCCACGGAACATGTTGGTATCCGGTTACTAAGCAACCGGTCTGTCTAATAGTTGCTAGCTCAACGTCTAAATTCTTAAAAAATAAACACTGCATTTCCAACCACTAAATGTTATCGTCTTGATTATTTTATTCCTCACAATACAATTTTACATTGTTAATTAACAGTTTAATAATAGTCGTTGACTTTGTTATAAATTCGAATGACATTTTGTTTTTGAGGCTTCACATGTTGTCCTGGAAAAATACTAATGTTATTTACAACAACCAAAGAGCAACTTCGTCTTAAATTCAGCACATCTTGAACGTTGAGACTTTGGCAATATGTTATCTAAAGAGACTAGTACTCAGACTAGGAAAGTAGCTAAGGATTCGCTGTCATTTGCCATTAAATGTCTTGTGTTATGTGTTGTTTTTGACCCGGAAGTGGATACTATCCACGTTGCACTGGGCGACAAACTGGACAGGAAGAACAACTAGGCTATATTCAGGTTGATCACCGTAGATTTGAGTCCGATTAATTCCGTATAAATGGGGAACGAATTCTGGTTACAAACACGTATAAAACGTAGCTAATTAATTGGTATGTCCAAGAACAAGCGACAAAAAACCCAGTATGGTCTGTTCCAAAGCCGGGGAGATGGCAGCACTTCTAGAAACCCCACCATCTTATCTGGTTTCTCAAATTCCCCTTTCACTTCCGGGTTCCGTCGCCGGCTGTCCTTACCCAGCACCGAAGCATTCCACCAGCCCAGAGCCTCGAACCAGGATCTCTAGTGGCACAGCTAGCACTACGATGCCTTAGACCACTGCGCCACTCGGGAGGCTGTATTTTCTGATAGTTAATCAGAGATTTTTTACCAGAGTATCTCTTGCCACATTGATTTCTCTCCTGTGTGTCCGCTGGTGTATAATCAAACTGCTAGATGTAACAAAACCCTTCCCACATTGAACACAGGCATAAGGTTTCTCTCCTGTGTGTGTTCTCCGGTGTATGGTCAGACGGCTAGAAGTAACAAAACTCTTCACACATTGATCACAGCTATAAGGTTTCTCTCCTGTGTGTGTTCTCTGGTGTACTATCAGGCAGCTTGAGTGAGTAAAACTCTTCCCACATTGATCACAGCTATAAGGTTTCTCTACTGTGTGTGTTCTCTGGTGTGATTTTAAATGTCCTGACTTAAGAAAACGCTTTCCACAGTCAGAGCAGTGGTAAGGCTTCTCTCCTGTGTGTGTTCTCTGGTGTATAGTCAGCTGGCTAGATGTTGTGAAACTCTTCCCACATTGATCACAGCTATAAGGTTTTTCTCCTGTATGGATTCTCTCATGTCTTTTAAGGTCTGCTGAAGAGGTAAATCTCTTCCCACAGTCAGAGCAGCAGTGAGGTTTTTCCCCAGTGTGAATTCTCAGGTGTACTTTTAGTGAATCTGATCTTGAGTAACTCTTCCCACAGTCCGGGCAGTGGTGATATTTCTTCCCTGTGGGTCTCTGCTGGGGTTTCTTGAGGTTTTCTGCTCTGGAGAGACTCTTCTCTGCCTTGTCAGCATCAAGAGGTTGTTGAGGCTCCCCAGAGGATCCACTATAGTCACGTCTCTCTCCTGTGTGAACAACAAAGTCAGACAGATGGTTAAAGGCCCACAACAGCGGTAATCCACTGTTTATTTGAGGTAAAAGTTTATGCCCAGAGCAGGAAGTTGTACAACATCTGAAAATAATGTTTAAATAAATGTTATGCTTTTACAAACTTATAGTTACAATTACCTCACGGCTATTAGAGAGAGGGAGGAGAGAATAGAGCGAGGGAGGGAGGGAGGGCAGAAGAGAGGGAGGAGAGGGAGGGAGGGCAGAAGAGAAGAGAGGGAGGAGAGAATAGAGCGAGGGAGGGCGGGAGGGCAGAAGAGAGGGAGGAGAGGGAGGGAGGGAGGGAGGAGGGAGGGCAGAAGAGAGGGAGGAGAGAATAGAGCGAGGGGGAGGGCGGGAGGGCAGAAGAGAGGAGGAGAGGGAGGGCAGAAGAGAGGGAGGGAGGGAGGGAGGGCAGAAGAGAGGGAGGGAGAGAAGAGAGGGAGGAGAGAATAGAGCAGAAGGAGAGGAGGGAGGGAGGGGAGGGAGGGGGCAGAGAAGAGAGGAGGGAGGGAGGGAGGGCAGAAGAGAGGGAGGGAGGGAGGGAGGGAGGGAGGGAGGGAGGGAGGGAGGGAGGGAGGGAGGGAGGGAGGGGAGGGAGGGAGGGAGGGAGGGAGGGGGAGGGAGGGAGGGAGGGAGAGGGAGGGAGGGAGGGAGGGCAGAAGAGAGGAGGGAGGGAGGGAGGGGGAGGGAGGGAGGGGGTGGGAGGGAGGGAGGGAGGGAGGGAGGGAGGAGAAGAGAGGGAGGGAGGGCAGAAGAGAGGGAGGGAGGGAGGGAGGGAGGGAGGGAGGGAGGGAGGGAGAGGAGGGAGGGAGGGAGGGAGGGAGGGAGGGGGAGGGAGGGAGGGTGGGGGAGGGAGGGAGGGAGGGAGGGAGGGAGGGAGGGAGGGAGGGAGGGAGGGAGGGAGGGAGGGAGGGAGGGAGGGAGGAGGGAGGGGGAGGGAGGGAGGGAGGGAGGGGGAGGGAGGGAGGGGAGGGAGGGAGGGAGGGAGGGAGGGAGGGAGGGAGGAGGGCAGAAGAGAGGGTGGGAGGGAGGGAGGGAGGGAGGGGGAGAAGGAGGGAGGGAGGGAGGGAGGGAGGGAGGGAGGGAGGGGGAGGGAGGGAGGGTGGGAGGGAGGGAGGGAGGGAGGGGAGGGGAGGGAGGGAGGGAGGGAGGGAGGGAGGGAGGGAGGGAGGGAGGGTGAATGCTTTTCCAAACTTATTTGACAATTGTCTTAATATGAGCAATAATATATTTTGTTAGAAAAAAATACCACTTAGTAGGAAAGTTGATGATTGTAGTTAGTGGTAACTAGAAATTGAGAAATAAGTTATTCAAGTTGTTGAAATCCTAAGCAGTGTGCCAGACGACTTTTGGTCACCAATGTAGGCCCCTTTCTGTTGTTAAGCTAAAATTGCGGCCCGATGTACAATTCGGTTGTAGCAACTCCTCCCTGCTAATGAGGAAACCGCTAGTTACGGATGTAGTAAACGCAGCAAAAAAAAAGAAACGTCCCTTTTTTCAGAACACCGTCTTTCAAAGATAATAAGTAAAAATCCAAATAACTTCACAGATCTTCATTGTAAAGGGTTTAAACACTGTTTCCCTGCTTGTTCAATGAACCATAAACAATTAATCAACATGCACCTGTGGCACGGTCATTAATTAAGACACTAACAGCTTCCAGACAGCAGGCAAGTAAGGTCACAGTTATGAAAAGTTAGGACACTAAAAGAGGCCTTTCTACTGACTCTAAAAAAACACCAAAAGAAAGATGCCCAGGGTCCCTGCTCATCTGCATGATTGTGCCTTAGGCATGCTGCAAGGGGGCATGAGGACTGCAGATGTGGCCAGGGCAATAAATTGCAATGTCCGTACTGTGAGACGCCTAAGACAGCGCTACAGGGAGACAGGACGGGCAGCTGATCGTCCTCGCAGTGGCAGACCACGTGTAACAACACCTGCACAGGATCGGTACATCCGAACATCACACCTGCGGGACAGGTACAGGATGGCAACAACAACTGCGCGAGTTACACCAGGAACGCACAATCCCTCCATCAGTGCTCAGACTGTCCGTAATAGTCTGAGAGAGGCTGGACTGAGGTCTTGTAGGCCTGTTGTAGTAAGGCAGGTCCTCACCTGACATCACCGGCAACGACGTCGCCCACCCACTTTTTGCCAGTGACGAGTCGCGTTTATTGTCGAAGGAATGAGCTTTACTCTGAGGCCTGTACTCTGGAGCGGGATCGATTTGGAGGTAGAGGGTCCGTCATGGTCTGGGGCGGTGTGTCACAGCATTATCGGACTGAGCTGGTTGTCATTGCAGGCAATCTCTCAACGCTGTGTGTTACAGGGAAGACATCCTCCTCCGTCATGTGGTACCCTTCCTGCAGGCTCATCCTGACATGACCCTCCAGCATGACAATGCTGCCAGCCATACTGCTCATTCTGTGCGTGAATTCCTGCAAGTCAGGAATGTTAGTGTTCTGCCATGGCCAGCGAAGAGCCCGGATCGCAATCCCATTGAGCACGTCTGGGACCTGTTGGATCGGAGGGTGAGGGCTAGGGCCATTCCCCCCCCCAGAAATGTCTGGGACCTGTTGGATCGGAGGGTGAGGGCTAGGGCCATCCCCCCCCCCCCCCAGAAATGTCTGGGACCTGTTGGATCGGAGGGTGAGGGCTAGGGCCATTCCCCCCAGAAATGTCCGGGAACTTGCAGGTGTCTTGGTGGAATAGTGGGGTAACATCTCACAGCAAGAACTGGAAAATCTGGTGCAGTCCATGAGGAGGAGATGCACTGCAGTACTTAATGCAGCTGGTGGCCACACTGACTGCTACTTTTGATTTTGACCCCTCCCCCCTTTGTTCAGGGACACATTATTCCATTTCTGTTAGTCACATGTCTGTGGAACCTGTTCAGTTTATGTCTCAGTTGTTTAATCTTGTTATGTTCATAAAAATATTTATTTATTTATTTATTTGTTTTCTGAAAATAAACGCAGTTGACAGTGAGGACGCTTATTTTATTGATGAGTTTATATCTACTAATTCACAGTGCATTGTCTACTAATTCACCATGCATTATCTACTAATTCGCAGTGCATTATCTACTAATTCACAGTGCATTATCTACTAATTCGCAGTGCATTATCTACTAATTCACAGTGCATTATCTACTAATTCCCAGTGCATTATCTACTAATACACAGTGCATTACCTACTAATTCGTAGTGCATTGTCTACTAATTCACAGTGCATTATCTACTAAGTCACAGTCCATTATCTACTAATTCGTAGTGCATTATCTACTTATTCGCGGTGCATTATCTACTAATTCGTAGTGCATGATCTACTAATTCACGGTACATTATCTACTAATTCACAGTGCATTATCTACTAATTCACAGTGCATTATCTACTAATTCACAGTACATTATCTACTAATTCACAGTGCTTTAACTACATTAGCTACATTATCAATATGCATAATGGTAAGGAGACAGGGATACTGGAGTGATGGAGGTAGATATGTATAGGGGGAAGGTGACTATATACAGGGTATGTTCCAGTACCATGTTAACAATGTACAGGGATACTGGAGTGATGAGGTAGATATGTATAGGGGGAAGGAGACAGGGATACTGGAGTGATGAGGTAGATATGTATAGGGGGAAGGAGACAGGGATAATGGAGTGATGGAGGTAGATATGTATAGGGGGAAGGAGACAGGGATACTGAAGTGATGGAGGTAGATATGTATAGGGGAAGGGGACAGGGATACTGGAGTGATGGAGGTAGATATGTATAGGGGAAGGAGACAGGGATACTGAAGTGATGGAGGTAGATATGTATAGGGGGAAGGAGACAGGGATACTGAAGTGATGGAGGTAGATATGTATAGGGGGAAGGAGACAGGGATACTGAAGTGATGGAGGTAGATATGTATAGGGGGAAGGGGACAGGGATACTGGAGTGATGGAGGTAGATATGTATAGGGGGAAGGAGACAGGGATACTGAAGTGATGGAGGTAGATATGTATAGGGGGAAGGGGACAGGGATACTGGAGTGATGGAGGTAGATATGTATAGGGGGAAGGAGACAGGGATACTGAAGTGATGGAGGTAGATATGTATAGGGGGAAGGAGACAGGGATACTGGAGTGATGGAGGTAGATATACTGTGGAGGTAGATATGGGGAAGGAGACAGGGATACTGGAGTGATGGAGGTAGATATGTATAGGGGAAGGAGACAGGGATACTGGAGTGATGGAGGTAGATATGTATAGGGGGAAGGAGACAGGGATACTGGAGTGATGGAGGTAGATATGTATAGGGGGAAGGAGACAGGGATACTGGAGTGATGGAGGTAGATATGTATAGGGGTAAGGAGACAGGGATACTGAAGTGATGGAGGTAGATATGTATAGGGGGAAGGGGACAAGGATACTGGAGTGATGGAGGTAGATATGTATAGAGGGAAGGAGACAGGGATACTGGAGTGATGGAGGTAGATATGTATAGGGGGAAGGAGACAGGGGCACTGGAGTGATGTAGGTAGATATGTATAGGGGGAAGGAGACAGGGATACTGGAGTGATGGAGGTAGATATGTATAGGGGGAAGGAGACAGGGATACTGGAGTGATGGAGGTAGATATGTATAGGGGTAAGGGGACAGGGATACTGGAGTGATGGAGGTAGATATGTATAGGGGGTAAGGGGACAGGGATACTGGGGTGATGGGGGTAGATATGTATAGGGGGAAGGAGACAGGGATACTGGAGTGATGGAGGTAGATATGTATAGGGGTAAGGTGACTATATACAGGATCAGTACCATATTAACAATGTACAGGGATACTGGAGTGATGGAGGTAGATATGTATAGGGGGAAGGAGACAGGGATACTGGAGTGATGGAGGTAGATATGTATAGGGGTGAGGAGACAGGGATACTGGAGTGATGGAGGTAGATATGTGTAGGGGTAAGTTGACTATATACAGGGTCAGTACCATATTAACAATGTGCAGGGATACTGGAGTAGAGATCGACCGATTAATCAGAATCAGAATGGCCAATTAATTAGGGCCGATTTCCAGGTTTCATAACAATCGGTAATCGGTATTTTAAAGGGATAAAGGGTGAGGGAATAGAAGCTTATTTGACATGTTAAATTAAAAGCTTATTTAACAGGTAAAATAGTGTTATTGTCAAATAGTGTTATTGTCAAATAGTGTTATTGTGTTATTATCAAATAGTGTTATTGTCAAATAGTGTTATTATCAAATAGTGTTATAGTCAAATAGTGTTATTGTCAAATAGTGTTATTGTCAAATAGTGTTATTGTCAAATAGTGTTATTGTGTTATTGTCAAATAGTGTTATTGTCAAATAGTGTTATTGTCAAATAGTGTTATTGTGTTATTATCAAATAGTGTTATTGTCAAATAGTGTTATTGTCAAATAGTGTTATTGTCAAATAGTGTTATTGTCAAATAGTGTTATTATCAAATAGTGTTATTGTCAAATAGTGTTATTATCAAATAGTGTTATTATGTTATTATCAAATAGTGTTATTGTCAAATAGTGTTATTATCAAATAGTGTTATTATCAAATAGTGTTATTATCAAATAGTGTTATTATGTTATTATCAAATAGTGTTATTGTCAAATAGTGTTATTGTCAAATAGTGTTATATCAAATAGTGTTATTATGTTATTATCAAATAGTGTTATTATGTTATTATCAAATAGTGTTATTATGTTATTATCAAATAGTGTTATTGTCAAATAGTGTTATTATCAAATAGTGTTATTATGTTATTATCAAATAGTGTTATTGTCAAATAGTGTTATTGTCAAATAGTGTTATTATCAAATAGTGTTATTGTGTTATTATCAAATAGTGTTATTATCAAATAGTGTTATTGTCAAATAGTGTTATTATCAAATAGTGTTATTATCAAATAGTGTTATTGTCAAATAGTGTTATTATGTTATTATCAAATAGTGT
Organism: Oncorhynchus nerka; assembly: GCF_034236695.1. NCBI lineage: Eukaryota > Metazoa > Chordata > Actinopteri > Salmoniformes > Salmonidae > Oncorhynchus > Oncorhynchus nerka. The sequence goes on along the minus strand of NC_088410.1, from coordinate 3,573,530 downwards.
TATTATCAAATAGTGTTATTATCAAATAGTGTTATTGTCAAATAGTGTTATTATCAAATAGTGTTATTGTCAAATAGTGTTATTATCAAATAGTGTTATTATCAAATAGTGTTATTATCAAATAGTGTTATTGTCAAATAGTGTTATAGTCAAATAGTGTTATTATCAAATAGTGTTATTATCAAATAGTGTTATTGTGTTATTATCAAATAGTGTTATTGTGTTATTATCAAATAGTGTTATTGTCAAATAGTGTTATTATCAAATAGTGTTATTATGTTATTATCAAATAGTGTTATTATCAAATAGTGTTATTGTCAAATAGTGTTATTGTCAAATAGTGTTATTATCAAATAGTGTTATTGTCAAATAGTGTTATTATCAAATAGTGTTATTGTGTTATTGTCAAATAGTGTTATTATCAAATAGTGTTATTGTGTTATTATCAAATAGTGTTATTATCAAATAGTGTTATTGTCAAATAGTGTTATTGTCAAATAGTGTTATTATCAAATAGTGTTATTATCAAATAGTGTTATTATCAAATAGTGTTATTGTCAAATAGTGTTATTATCAAATAGTGTTATTGTCAAATAGTGTTATTATCAAATAGTGTTATTATCAAATAGTGTTATTATCAAATAGTGTTATTGTGTTATTATCAAATAGTGTTATTATCAAATAGTGTTATTATCAAATAGTGTTATTATCAAATAGTGTTATTATCAAATAGTGTTATTATCAAATAGTGTTATTGTCAAATAGTGTTATTATCAAATAGTGTTATTATCAAATAGTGTTATTATGTTATTGTCAAATAGTGTTATTATCAAATAGTGTTATTGTCAAATAGTGTTATTATCAAATAGTGTTATTATGTTATTATCAAATAGTGTTATTGTCAAATAGTGTTATTATCAAATAGTGTTATTATGTTATTATCAAATAGTGTTATTGTCAAATAGTGTTATTATCAAATAGTGTTATTATTATCAAATAGTGTTATTATCAAATAGTGTTATTGTCAAATAGTGTTATTGTCAAATAGTGTTATTATCAAATAGTGTTATTGTGTTATTATCAAATAGTGTTATTATCAAATAGTGTTATTGTGTTATTATCAAATAGTGTTATTATCAAATAGTGTTATTATCAAATAGTGTTATTATCAAATAGTGTTATTGTGTTATTATCAAATAGTGTTATTATCAAATAGTGTTATTATGTTATTATCAAATAGTGTTATTGTCAAATAGTGTTATTGTCAAATAGTGTTATTATCAAATAGTGTTATTATCAAATAGTGTTATTATCAAATAGTGTTATTATCAAATAGTGTTATTGTCAAATAGTGTATTATCAAATAGTGTTATTGTCAAATAGTGTTATTATCAAATAGTGTTATTATCAAATAGTGTTATTATCAAATAGTGTTATTATCAAATAGTGTTATTATCAAATAGTGTTATTGTCAAATATTGTCAAATAGTTTATTATCAAATAGTGTTATTATCAAATAGTGTTATTGTCAAATAGTGTTATTATCAAATAGTGTTATTGTCAAATAGTGTTATTATCAAATAGTGTTATTGTAGTTTATTATCAAATAGTGTTATTATCAAATAGTGTTATTATCAAATAGTGTTATTGTCAAATAGTGTTATTGTCAAATAGTGTTATTATCAAATAGTGTTATTATCAAATAGTGTTATTATCAAATAGTGTTATTATGTTATTATCAAATAGTGTTATTATCAAATAGTGTTATTATCAAATAGTGTTATTATCAAATAGTGTTATTATCAAATAGTGTTATTGTAAATAGTCAAATAGTGTTATTATCAAATAGTGTTATTATCAAATAGTGTTATTATCAAATAGTGTTATTGTCAAATAGTGTTATTATCAAATAGTGTTATTGTCAAATAGTGTTATTATCAAATAGTGTTATTATCAAATAGTGTTATTATCAAATAGTGTTATTATCAAATAGTGTTATTGTCAAATAGTGTTATTATCAAATAGTGTTATTATCAAATAGTGTTATTGTCAAATAGTGTTATTATCAAATAGTGTTATTATCAAATAGTGTTATTGTCAAATAGTGTTATTATCAAATAGTGTTATTGTCAAATAGTGTTATTGTCAAATAGTGTTATTATCAAATAGTGTTATTATCAAATAGTGTTATTATCAAATAGTGTTATTGTCAAATAGTGTTATTATCAAATAGTGTTATTGTCAAATAGTGTTATTGTCAAATAGTGTTATTGTCAAATAGTGTTATTATTATCAAATAGTGTTATTATGTCAAATAGTCAAATAGTGTTATTATCAAATAGTGTTATTATCAAATAGTGTTATTATCAAATAGTGTTATTATCAAATAGTGTTATTGTGTTATTATCAAATAGTGTTATTATCAAATAGTGTTATTGTCAAATAGTGTTATTGTCAAATAGTGTTATTATCAAATAGTGTTATTATCAAATAGTGTTATTGTGTTATTATCAAATAGTGTTATTGTCAAATAGTGTTATTGTCAAATAGTGTTATTGTGTTATTATCAAATAGTGTTATTATCAAATAGTGTTATTGTCAAATAGTGTTATTGTCAAATAGTGTTATTGTCAAATAGTGTTATTATCAAATAGTGTTATTGTCAAATAGTGTTATTATCAAATAGTGTTATTGTCAAATAGTGTTATTGTCAAATAGTGTTATTGTGTTATTATCAAATAGTGTTATTGTCAAATAGTGTTATTATCAAATAGTGTTATTATCAAATAGTGTTATTATCAAATAGTGTTATTATCAAATAGTGTTATTATCAAATAGTGTTATTGTCAAATAGTGTTATTATCAAATAGTGTTATTGTCAAATAGTGTTATAGTCAAATAGTGTTATTGTCAAATAGTGTTATTATCAAATAGTGTTATTATCAAATAGTGTTATTGTCAAATAGTTATTATCAAATAGTGTTATTGTCAAATAGTGTTATAGTCAAATAGTGTTATTGTCAAATAGTGTTATAGTCAAATAGTGTTATTGTGTTATTATCAAATAGTGTTATTATCAAATAGTGTTATTATCAAATAGTGTTATTGTCAAATAGTGTTATTCAAATAGTGTTATTATCAAATAGTGTTATTATCAAATAGTGTTATTATCAAATAGTGTTATTATCAAATAGTGTTATTGTCAAATAGTGTTATTATCAAATAGTGTTATTATCAAATAGTGTTATTATCAAATAGTGTTATTATCAAATAGTGTTATTGTCAAATAGTGTTATTAGTCAAATAGTTTATTGTCAAATAGTGTTATTATCAAATAGTGTTATTATGTCAAATAGTGTTATTGTCAAATAGTGTTATTATCAAATAGTGTTATTGTCAAATAGTGTTATTGTCAAATAGTGTTATTATCAAATAGTGTTATTATCAAATAGTTATTATTATGTTATTATCAAATAGTGTTATTATCAAATAGTGTTATTATCAAATAGTGTTATTAAATAGTTTATTATCAAATAGTGTTATTATCAAATAGTGTTATTATGTTATTATCAAATAGTGTTATTGTCAAATAGTGTTATTATCAAATAGTGTTATTATCAAATAGTTTATTATCAAATAGTGTTATTATCAAATAGTGTTATTATCAAATAGTGTTATTGTCAAATAGTGTTATTATCAAATAGTGTTATTATTATCAAATAGTGTTATTATCAAATAGTGTTATTATCAAATAGTGTTATTATCAAATAGTGTTATTGTCAAATAGTGTTATTATCAAATATGTTATTATCAAATAGTGTTATTATCAAATAGTGTTATTATCAAATAGTGTTATTGTCAAATAGTGTTATTATCAAATAGTTTATTGTCAAATAGTGTTATTATCAAATAGTGTTATTGTCAAATAGTGTTATTATCAAATAGTGTTATTGTCAAATAGTGTTATTGTATCAAATAGTGTTATTATCAAATAGTGTTATTATCAAATAGTGTTATTATCAAATAGTGTTATTATCAAATAGTGTTATTGTCAAATAGTGTTATTATTATCAAATAGTGTTATTATCAAATAGTGTTATTATCAAATAGTTATTAAATAGTGTTATTGTCAAATAGTGTTATTATCAAATAGTGTTATTGTCAAATAGTGTTATTATCAAATAGTGTTATTGTCAAATAGTGTTATTATCAAATAGTGTTATTATCAAATAGTGTTATTGTCAAATAGTGTTATTGTCAAATAGTGTTATTATCAAATAGTGTTATTGTCAAATAGTGTTATTATCAAATAGTGTTATTATCAAATAGTGTTATTGTCAAATAGTGTTATTATGTTATTATCAAATAGTGTTATTATCAAATAGTGTTATTATCAAATAGTGTTATTATGTTATTATCAAATAGTGTTATTGTCAAATAGTGTTATTATGTTATTATCAAATAGTGTTATTGTCAAATAGTGTTATTATCAAATAGTGTTATTGTCAAATAGTGTTATTATCAAATAGTGTTATTATCAAATAGTGTTATTATCAAATAGTGTTATAGTCAAATAGTGTTATTATCAAATAGTGTTATTATGTTATTATCAAATAGTGTTATTATCAAATAGTGTTATTATCAAATAGTGTTATTATCAAATAGTGTTATTGTCAAATAGTGTTATTATCAAATAGTGTTATTATCAAATAGTGTTATTATCAAATAGTGTTATTATCAAATAGTGTTATTATCAAATAGTTTATTATCAAATAGTGTTATTATTATCAAATAGTGTTATAGTCAAATAGTGTTATTATCAAATAGTGTTATCAAATAGTCAAATAGTGTTATAGTCAAATAGTGTTATTATCAAATAGTGTTATAGTCAAATAGTGTTATTGTCAAATAGTGTTATTATCAAATAGTGTTATAGTCAAATAGTGTTATTATCAAATAGTGTTATTATCAAATAGTGTTATTATCAAATAGTGTTATTGTCAAATAGTGTTATTATCAAATAGTGTTATTGTCAAATAGTGTTATTATCAAATAGTGTTATTATCAAATAGTGTTATTATCAAATATTATCAAATAGTGTTATTGTCAAATAGTGTTATTATCAAATAGTGTTATTAATAGTGTCAAATAGTGTTATTATCAAATAGTGTTATTATCAAATAGTGTTATTATCAAATAGTGTTATTATCAAATAGTGTTATTATTATCAAATAGTGTTATTAAATGTTATTATCAAATAGTGTTATTGTCAAATAGTGTTATTATCAAATAGTGTTATTATCAAATAGTGTTATTGTGTTATTATCAAATAGTGTTATTGTCAAATAGTGTTATTATCAAATAGTGTTATTATCAAATAGTGTTATTATCAAATAGTGTTATTGTCAAATAGTGTTATTGTCAAATAGTGTTATTATCAAATAGTGTTATTATCAAATAGTGTTATTGTCAAATAGTGTTATTATCAAATAGTGTTATTGTCAAATAGTGTTATTGTCAAATAGTGTTATTGTCAAATAGTGTTATTATCAAATAGTGTTATTGTGTTATTGTCAAATAGTGTTATTATCAAATAGTGTTATTATCAAATAGTGTTATTATCAAATAGTGTTATTATCAAATAGTGTTATTATCAAATAGTGTTATTATCAAATAGTGTTATAGTCAAATAGTGTTATTATCAAATAGTGTTATTCAAAAATAGTGTTATTATCAAATAGTGTTATTGTCAAATAGTGTTATTATCAAATAGTGTTATTGTCAAATAGTGTTATTATCAAATAGTGTTATTATCAAATAGTGTTATTATCAAATAGTGTTATTGTCAAATAGTGTTATTATCAAATAGTGTTATTATCAAATAGTGTTATTGTCAAATAGTGTTATTGTCAAATAGTGTTATTATCAAATAGTGTTATTGTGTTATTATCAAATAGTGTTATTGTCAAATAGTGTTATTGTCAAATAGTGTTATTATCAAATAGTGTTATTGTCAAATAGTGTTATTGTCAAATAGTGTTATTGTCAAATAGTGTTATTGTCAAATAGTGTTATTATCAAATAGTGTTATTATCAAATAGTGTTATTATCAAATAGTGTTATTGTCAAATAGTGTTATTGTCAAATAGTGTTATTGTCAAATAGTGTTATTATCAAATAGTGTTATTGTCAAATAGTGTTATTATCAAATAGTGTTATTGTCAAATAGTGTTATTATCAAATAGTGTTATTATCAAATAGTGTTATTGTCAAATAGTGTTATTATCAAATAGTGTTATTGTCAAATAGTGTTATTATCAAATAGTTTATTATCAAATAGTGTTATTAAATCAAATAGTGTTATAGTCAAATAGTGTTATAGTCAAATAGTGTTATTATCAAATAGTGTTATTATCAAATAGTGTTATTATCAAATAGTGTTATTATCAAATAGTGTTATTATCAAATAGTGTTATTATCAAATAGTGTTATTATCAAATAGTGTTATTGTCAAATAGTGTTATTATCAAATAGTGTTATTGTCAAATAGTGTTATTGTCAAATATTATTATCAAATAGTGTTATTGTCAAATAGTGTTATTAAATCAAATAGTGTTATTGTCAAATAGTGTTATTGTCAAATAGTGTTATTATCAAATAGTGTTATTGTCAAATAGTGTTATTGTCAAATAGTGTTATTATCAAATAGTGTTATTGTCAAATAGTGTTATTATCAAATAGTGTTATTATCAAATAGTGTTATTGTCAAATAGTGTTATTGTCAAATAGTGTTATTATCAAATAGTGTTATTATCAAATAGTGTTATTATCAAATAGTGTTATTATCAAATAGTGTTATTGTCAAATAGTGTTATTATCAAATAGTGTTATTATGTTATTATCAAATAGTGTTATTATCAAATAGTGTTATTGTCAAATAGTGTTATTATCAAATAGTGTTATAGTCAAATAGTGTTATTGTCAAATAGTGTTATTGTCAAATAGTGTTATTGTCAAATAGTGTTATTATCAAATAGTGTTATTGTCAAATAGTGTTATTATCAAATAGTGTTATTGTCAAATAGTGTTATTATCAAATAGTTTTATTGTCAAATAGTTTTATTGTCAAATAGTGTTATAGTGTTATTATCAAATAGTGTTATTATCAAATAGTGTTATTGTCAAATAGTGTTATTATCAAGTAGTTTCTTTTTGACCCAAACGGCGTTCCGTAGTATGCTTTGACATCGGTTTTGCACATCGGCTTTAATAAACTAGACGTTGGGCCGATACCGATGTTGGCATTTTTAGTTAATAATATCGTCCCTACTTTATATCTTATTATAACGACATGACAAAACGGGACATTATTATGAATGACTTATTAAACAGGTGTAACAAGATGTCCACCACAGGAAATCCTCGCTGGCACTCGACGTTATAGAAAGATCCATATATATAGCGACTGATTCTTGAAGAATATAACTGATAAACGCCTCATATACACGGAGTTGACAAAACATCAGGAAACACCGTCTCTTACCAGGACAGACTGACCCTCATTGATGTCACTTGTTAAAATCCACTTCAAAATCAGTGTAGATGAAAAGGAAGAGACGGGTTAAAATACGTTTTTTTTTTTTAAAGCCCTGAGACAACTGAGACATGGATTGTGTATGTGTGCCTATTCAGAGGGTGGGTGAAGATTTAAGTGCCTTCAAACGGGGTATTGTAGTAGGTACCAGGAGCATGAGGCATTCATAGTGTGTGCTTCTGTTATTAAGACGTTACTTACTGGTGTTAATCAGTTCTACAACCTCTTCTTCTTCTTCTTCCAATATGACAGTTATCTCTCCCTCCTCTTCTTTTACTGTAATATCTTCCTCCTCTTTCACTCTGAACGCGTCTTCCTCTTCTTTCACTGTAACATCCTCACCCTCTACTTCTTGTTTTACTGTGACAACCTCCTCTTCCTCTACTTGTGTTACTGTGACGTCCTCCTCTTCCTCCTCCTCTTTCACGACAATGTTCAGCCACCGACCCTCTTTCTCCGTCCAGCAGACCTCATCTTCTCCAACAGGAGGGGAGTTGCTTAGGGAGCTCATGGTCGGTGATGTTAGCTAACAGTTAGCTAGCTAGGCTAAAGCTAACTTAACCAGCCAGCTAGCTGACCAATAACAACGTAAATATGAAATTAAATCGGATAACTATCTAGACGACAGAAGTGGGTTTAAAACACAGTGGCTAATGTACACCAAAGCGTCTAAAGAGCTTTATTGGTTCGGCTATTTTGTCTAGCAAGCTATCGAGGTGTCTGACGAACTGTTGCTGTTGTTGAAAGAAGCGTTCCGTCCACTAGATTATACGTCACACCAGCAGCATCACCTTAAATTCCCAGACCGCCATCTGCTGACTGGAGTGGGTAACGCAGTTGAGTAAAATGTAGATTTAAAATTTGATGCAAAAAGTGAATCACTTTTTAACGATTGTTTTTATTTGATTTCAATCATAATATTATAACATTATATGAAACGTACATAAAGGGAATTAATTTCAAATTGTCTTTATTGCCATGGAAACTAAATTGAGATGACAAAACAACCCAAACAACAAATGGAAACATCTCAAATACATTTCGAGTGTTATATTACCAGTGTTTTAGCAATGTGCAAATAGTTGTAGTACGAATAGTATGTGAATAAATAAACAAATAAATATGCGTGGTATTTACAATGTTGTTCGTGTTCCACTGGTTGCCCTGTTCTCATGGCAACGGGCCACAAATCTTGCTGCTGTATTTCGCAGATATCTTGACAGTGGTGGAAAAAGTACTAGAAAATGACTCAAGTAAAAGTGAAAGTCACCCAGTAAAATACTACTTGAGTAAAAGTCTAAAAGTATTTGGTTTTAAATATACTTAAGAATCAAAAGTAACTGGAATTGTTCAAATGTACTTAAGTATCAAAAGTAAAAAATATAAATCATTTAAAATTCCTTATATTAAACAAACCAGATGGCCCCATCTTTATTTTTATTAACGATAGCCAGGGGCACACTCCAACACTCAGACATAATTTACAAACAAAGCATTTGTGTTTAGTGAGTCTGTCAGATCAGAGGCAGTAGGGACGACCATCACTACCAACACACAGTGTGAGGTAGCTAATAGAGACAATTATATTTTTAGTAACGGAGTGTTTTCCAGACGAGGGTGGAATAGATGGCTAACAGTAGCTAGCTTACGTTAGCTAACGTCAGTCAAAGATAGAATTTACAAACATGTTTACTCTGCTGAAGGTAGCTTACCAGTCTAGCAGTGACTACCAGTACTGTGGCGTAAGTGAAATTGATTATCAATTTGTAAATATCTATATGATTTAGCTAATGGCAATCAGAGTTTAATACAGAACCAGCTAGGCTAGCAAGCTAACTTACCCACCCAGTCAGGCTAGCAAGCTAACTTACCCACCCAGCCAGGCTAGCAAGCTAACGTACCCAGCCAGGGTAGCAAGCTAACTTACCCACCCAGCTAGGCTAGCAAGCGAACTTACCCAGCCAGGCTAACAAGCTAACTTACCCAGCCAGGCTAACAAGCTAACTTACCCAGCCAGGCTAACAAGCTAACTTACCCAGCCAGGCTAGCAAGCTAACTTACCCAGCCAGGCTAGCAATCTAACTTACCCAGCCAGGTTAGCAAGCTAACTTACCCAGCCAGGCTAACAAGCTAACTTACCCACCCAGCCAGGCTAGCAAGCTAACTTACCCAGCCAGGCTAGCAATCTAACTTACCCAGCCAGGCTAGCAAGCTAACTTACCCAGCCAGGCTAGCAAGCTAACTTACCCAGCCAGGCTAGCAAACTAACTTACCCAGCCAGGCTAGCAATCTAACTTACCCAGCCAGGCTAGCAAGCTAACTTACACAGCCAGGCTAGTAAGCTAACGTACCCAGCTAGGCTAGCAAGCTAACTTACCTAGCCAGGCTAGCAATCTAACTTACCCAGCTAGGCTAGCAAGCTAACTTACCCAGCCAGGCTAGCAAGCTAACTTACCCAGCCAGGCTAGCAAGCTAACTTACCCAGCCAGGCTAGCAAGCTAACTTACCCAGCCAGGCTAGCAATCTAACTTACCCAGCCAGGCTAGCAAGCTAACTTACCCAGCCAGGCTAGCAAGCTAACTTACCCAGCCAGGCTAGCAAACTAACTTACCCAGCCAGGCTAGCAAGCTAACTTACCCAGCCAGGCTAGCAATCTAACTTACCCAGCCAGGCTAGCAAGCTAACTTACTCAGCTAGGCTAGCAAGCTAACTAATGTTACGAATCTTCTGTTTTGTTGTGAAGGGAAAAATAATCTCGCATCACTTCTCAGCTGTCCTCGAAATCCCTCTGATAATCTTTGGGTCACTGCGTCATTATTGATAGCCACACTGGCATAAGTTTAGGATTTCTGGGTCTCTTTTATTTGGTTGGTTGGGTTTTGAATAAGACTCTACCAACCTTGCACAACTCATATATTCATTGTTTTTTTTGTGACAATTGCTGAAGCTCAGTAAATTATGATTGGGAATCATCATTGATGGACTGGAATATTCAAACCATCTGTTTAGGTTCTAATTTTTCAGAGTAAATAACTCACGGACACTAGAGAAGCTTAAGCAAGTTTAATTTTTTCCCCAAAGGGTCGTTACAGCTGTAATTCAGACAACAACATGTTTCCATCATCACCAGTATATACACACCACTTGGTGACACTCCTCCTCTCCAATCCTTACATCTTCTGGTTCGACAGGAAGAGGGTAATGGGGTAATGAACCGTAATTACTCCCTTCAGGGGATCTGACCTGACCTCAACCCCTCTTTCGCCTAATCCACAGATGTCCATCCGCTTCCCCTATAGCAATCCTGTGATCTCCTCCAGTCCACCCCAACACATTCCACAGCCATTACCCAGCTAGGCTAGCAAGCTAACGTACCCAGCTAGGCTAGCATCTGTCTTTCTACAGAGAACCATTAACCTCTGACATACAAACCCCCCCAGTCTCTCTTCCACTCTTTTATTTACTTACGCGTATAACAATGTTCTGAGTTTACCCAGAATCCAACACCATGTCTCTGATTTTCAGGTAGATATAAATCAGGACTGAGACTGGACCAGTCAGGAACACACAACACTTCTTGGAAAGACATTCTGGTGTGCGTTTGGCATTAACATGTGTGTCATTGTCCCCACTGGAAAGTAAGACTCAATCCCAGGGTTAGGGTCCCAGGGAAAGGGATTAGGGTCCCAGGGTCAGGGGTTAGGGTCAGGGTCCCAGGGTCAGGGGTTAGGGTCAGGGTCCCAGGGTTTCTAGAAGACTGAAATGAGTTTTCTTAGCTCACTCTGTTTCTGAAGAGGGGTGGAAATGATGGTTGATTTGGAAAAATGGAGTATACACTCAGCCAATCAGCCAGCAGCCACAGGTAATCAGGATGCTTTCATACCTACTTTTCCAACATGAACTTCCTCAGGCTTTCGGAGAGCAACGTCAGTGAAACCTGGAGTCGAAGGCTACATGATATGTCTCATACCCTACTTTTCCAACATGAACTTGCTCAGGCTTTTGGAGAGCAACGTCAGTGAAACCTGGAGCCGAGGCTACATGATATGTCTCATACCTACTTTTCCAACATGAACTTCCTCAGGCTTTTGGAGAGCAACGTCAGTGAAACCTGGAGTCGAGGTGATATTAGAAACTCATTTTTCTGTTTATATGCAGCAATATCTGGAATGTGAAAACTTCTAGGGTCTCCAACTACACCAAAACATCACATTTATTGTCCTGATGCTCCATCTATAACATTTTCTATAAATGTTCCACCATTTGCAAAATTAAAATTGTGATAATTTGACATTAGATCAATCAAAAGTGGTAGGATTTTTAAATACAAGTTGAACACACACACACACACACACACTACCACACACACACACACACACACACACACTACCACATCAAAAGTTATCACAAATACACTGCTCAAAAAAATAAAGGGAACACTTAAACAACACAATGTAACTCCAAGTCAATCACACTTCTGTGAAATCAAACTGTCCACTTAGGAAGCAACACTGATTGACAATACATTTCACATGCTGTTGTGCAAATGGAATAGACAACAGGTGGAAATTATAGGCAATTAGCAAGACACCCCCAATAAAGGAGTGGTTCTGCAGGTGGGGACCACAGACCACTTCTCAGTTCCTATGCTTCCTGGCTGATGTTTTGGTCACTTTTGAATGCTGGCGGTGCTTTCACTCTAGTGGTAGCATGAGACGGAGTCTACAACCCACACAAATGGCTCAGGTAGTGCAGCTCATCCAGGATGGCACATCAATGCGAGCTGTGGCAAGAAGGTTTGCTGTGTCTGTCAGCGTAGTGTCCAGAGCATGGAGGCGCTACCAGGAGACAGGCCAGTACATCAGGAGACGTGGAGGAGGCCAGGAGGGCAACCCCAGCAGCAGGACTGCTACCTCCGCCTTTGTGCAAGGAGGAATAGGAGGAGCACTGCCAGAGCCCTGCAAAATGACCGCTAGCAGGCCACAAATGTGCATGTGTCTGCTCAAACGGTCAGAAACAGACTCCATGAGGGTGGTATGAGGGCCCAACGTCCACAGGTGGGGGTTGTGCTTACAGCCCAACACCGTGCAGGACGTTTGGCATTTGCCAGAGAACACCAAGATTGGCAAATTCGCCACTGGCGCCCTGTGCTCTTCATAGATGAAAGCAGGTTCACACTGAGCACATGTGACAGAGTCTGGAGACGCCGTGGAGAACGTTCTGCTGCCTGCAACATCCTCCAGCATGACCGGTTTGGCGGTGGGTCAGTCATGGTGTGGGGTGGCGTTTCTTTGGGGGGCCGCACAGACCTCCATGTGCTCGCCAGAGGTAGCCTGACTGCCATTAGGTACCGAGATGAGATCCTCAGACCCCTTGTGAGACCATATGCTGGTGCGGTTGGCCCTGGGTTCCTCCTAATGCAAAACAATGCTATAGACCTCGTGTGACTGGAGTGTCAGCAGTTCCTGCAAGAGGAAGGCATTGATGCCATGGACTGGCCCGCCCGTTCCCCAGACCTGAATCCAATTGAGCACATCTGGGACATCATGTCTCACTCCATGCACCAGACTGTCCAGGAGTTGGCGGATGCTTTAGTCCAGGTCTGGGAGGAGATCCCTCAGGAGACCATCCGCCACCTCATCAGGAGCATGCCCAGGCGTTGTAGGGAGGTCATACAGGCACGTGGAGGCCACACACACTACTCAGCCTCATTTTGACTTGTTTTAAGGACATTACATCAAAGTTGGATCAGCCTGTAGTGTGGTTTTCCACTTAACTGTTGAGTGTCACTCCAAAACCAGACCTCCATGGGGTTGATAAATTTGATTTCCATTGACAATTTTTGTGTGATTTTGTTGTCAGCACATTCAACTATGTAAAGGAAAAAGTATTTAATAAGAATATTTCATTCATTCAGATCTAGGATGTGTTATTTTAGTGTTCCCTTAATTTTTTTGATTCCACACTCTGTTCTACTACCCAGGTCTGGTGTTGGAGATCATTCCACACTCTGTGTTCTACTACCCAGGTCTGGTGTTGGAGATCATTCTACACTCTGTGTTCTACTACCCAGGTCTGGTGTTGGAGATCATTCTACACTCTGTGTTCTACTACCCAGGTCATTCTACACTGTGTTCTACTACCCAGGTCTGGTGTTGGAGGTCATTCTACACTCTGTGTTCTACTACCCAGGTCTGGTATTGGAGATCATTCTACACTGTGTTCTACTACCCAGGTCTGGTGTTGGAGATCATTCTACACTCTGTGTTCTACTACCCAGGTCTGGTGTTGGAGATCATTCCACACTCTGTGTTCTACTACCCAGGTCTGGTGTTGGAGATCATTCTACTCTGTGTTCTACTACCCAGGTCTGGTGTTGGAGATCATTCCACACTGTGTTCTACTACCCAGGTCTGGTGTTGGAGATCATTCCACACTCTGTGGCTCTTGCCTTGTGTTTTGCCAGGGAGTCTGATCGAAGAAAACCCTTCCCACACTGATCACAGCTATAAGGCTTCTCTCCTGTATGTTTTCTCTGGTGTCTTCTCAGGCCACTTGAGGCAGAAAAGCTAATTCCACAGTCAAGGCAGTGGTAAGGTTTCTCACCTGTGTGTATTCGTTTATGAATAGATAGTGTTGTGGAGAGAGAAAAACTATCCCCACATACATCACAGCTATACGGTTTCTCTCCGGTATGTTTAGCCTGGTGTGTTTTCAGGCCGCTGAAGGTAATATAGCTCATTCCACAGTCGGAGCAGTGAAACGGTTTCTCCCTAGTGTGGATTCGTTTGTGAGTAGCCTGGGCTGTCCGGGCAGCAAAAGTCTTCTCAGTGTGTACTCTCTGGTGTGATATCATTCCACCTGAGGTTGTAAAACTCATCCCACAGTCAGAGCAGATGTATGGTTTCTCTCCAGTGTGGATTCTCTGATGTGATATCAGTCTACATGAGGTAGTAAAACCCATCCCGCAATCTGAGCAGTGGTACGGTTTCTCTCCGGTGTGGGTTCTCTGATGTAATTGCATTCCGACTGAGGAAGTAAACCTCCTCCCACAGTCTGAGCAGTGGTATACTTTCTCTCCGGTGTGGAACCTCTGGTGTTTTTTAAGAGCTGATGAATATTTGTAACCTTTCCCACAGTCAGAGCAGCAGTGAGTTTTCGTTTTGGGTCTCCGCTGGTGTTTCTCGAGGTGTGCTGATGCGGAGAGACTCTCCTCTGCCTCGTCAGCATCGTGATGTCGTTGAGGCCCCCCAGAGGATCCACGATTGTCACGTCTCGCTCCTGTGTGAACGACAGAGTCAGACGGTTAAACCCCGTGACCTTCTACTGTGACCTCAGTCTCTTGTTTTAATAAGTCTCATTACTAGGGATATTAGATCCAACATGGAGGATAAGTGTCTTACTACTAGAGATATTAGATCCAACATGGAGGATAAGTGTCTCATTACTAGAGATATTAGATCCAACATGGAGGATAAGTGTCTTACTACTAGAGATATTAGATCCAACATGGAGGGTAAGTGTCTCATTACTAGAGATATTAGATCCAACATGGAGGGTAACTGTCTCATTACTAGAGATATTAGATCCAACATGGAGGATAAGTGTCTCATTACTAGAGATATTAGATCCAACATGGAGGGTAAGTGTCTCATTACTAGAGATATTAGATCCAACATGGAGGATAAGTGTCTTACTACTAGAGATATTAGATCCAACATGGAGGATAGGTGTCTTACTACTAGAGATATTAGATCCAACATGGAGGATAAGTGTCTTACTACTAGAGATATTAGATCCAACATGGAGGATAGGTGTCTTACTACTAGAGATATTAGATCCAACATGGAGGGTAACTGTCTCATTACTAGAGATATTAGATCCAACATGGAGGATAAGTGTCTCATTACTAGAGATATTAGATCCAACATGGAGGGTAACTGTCTCATTACTAGAGATATTAGATCCAACATGGAGGATAAGTGTCTTACTACTAGAGATATTAGATCCAACATGGAGGATAAGTGTCTTACTACTAGAGATATTAGATCCAACATGGAGGGTAACTGTCTCATTACTAGAGATATTAGATCCAACATGGAGGATAGGTGTCTTACTACTAGAGGTATTAGATCCAACATGGAGGGTAACTGTCTCATTACTAGAGATATTAGATCCAACATGGAGGATAGGTGTCTTACTACTAGAGATATTAGATCCAACATGGAGGGTAACTGTCTCATTACTAGAGATATTAGATCCAACATGGAGGATAAGTGTCTTACTACTAGAGATATTAGATCCAACATGGAGGGTAAGTGTCTTACTACTAGAGATATTAGATCCAACATGGAGGATAGGTGTCTTACTACTAGAGATATTAGATCCAACATGGAGGATAAGTGTCTTACTACTAGGGATATTAGATCCAACATGGAGGATAAGTGTCTTACTACTAGAGATATTAGATCCAACATGGAGGATAAGTGTCTTACTACTAGAGATATTAGATCCAACATGGAGGATAAGTGTCTTACTACTAGAGATATTAGATCCAACATGGAGGGTAAGTGTCTCATTACAAGAGATATTAGATCCAACATGGAGTGTAACTGTCTCATTACTAGAGATATTAGATCCAACATGGAGGATAAGTGTCTCATTACTAGAGATATTAGATCCAACATGGAGGGTAAGTGTCTCATTACTAGAGATATTAGATCCAACATGGAGGATAAGTGTCTTACTACTAGAGATATTAGATCCAACATGGAGGATAGGTGTCTTACTACTAGAGATATTAGATCCAACATGGAGGATAAGTGTCTTACTACTAGAGATATTAGATCCAACATGGAGGATAAGTGTCTTACTACTAGAGATATTAGATCCAACATGGAGGGTAACTGTCTCATTACTAGAGATATTAGATCCAACATGGAGGATAGGTGTCTTACTACTAGAGATATTAGATCCAACATGGAGGGTAACTGTCTCATTACTAGAGATATTAGATCCAACATGGAGGATAGGTGTCTTACTACTAGAGATATTAGATCCAACATGGAGGGTAAGTGTCTTACTACTAGAGATATTAGATCCAACATGGAGGATAAGTGTCTTACCACTAGAGATATTAGATCCAACATGGAGGATAAGTGTCTTACTACTAGAGATATTAGATCCAACATGGAGGGTAACTGTCTCATTACTAGAGATATTAGATCCAACATGGAGGATAAGTGTCTTACTACTAGAGATATTAGATCCAACATGGAGGATAAGTGTCTTACTACTAGGGATATTAGATCCAACATGGAGGATAAGTGTCTTACTACTAGAGATATTAGATCCAACATGGAGGGTAACTGTCTCATTACTAGAGATATTAGATCCAACATGGAGGATAAGTGTCTTACTACTAGAGATATTAGATCCAACATGGAGGATAAGTGTCTTACTACTAGGGATATTAGATCCAACATGGAGGATAAGTGTCTCATTACTAGAGATATTAGATCCAACATGGAGGGTAACTGTCTCATTACTAGAGATATTAGATCCAACATGGAGGGTAAGTGTCTTACTACTAGAGATATTAGATCCAACATGGAGGGTAACTGTCTCATTACTAGAGAAGAAAATAACAAAAAGAACGAACGACTGGGTCGGGTCTATAGATATAGAACAAAAAGAACCAACGACTGGGTCGCGTCTATAGATATAGAACAAAAAGAACCAACGACTGGGTCGCGTCTATAGATATAGAACAAAAAGAACCAACGACTGGGTCGCGTCTATAGATATAGAACAAAAAGAACCAACGACTGTGTCGCGTCTATAGATATAGAACAAAAAGAACCAACGACTGGGTCGCGTCTATAGATATAGAACAAAAAGAACCAACGACTGGGTGGGAACAAAAAGAACCAACGACTGGGTCGGGTCTATAGATATAGAACAAAAAGAACCAACGACTGGGTCGGGTCTATAGATATAGAACAAAAAGAACCAACGACTGGGTCGCGTCTATAGATATAGAACAAAAAGAACAAACAACTGGGTCGGGTCTATAGATATAGAACAAAAAGAACCAACGACTGGGTCGGGTCTATAGATATAGAACAAAAAGAACGAACGACTGGGTCGCGTCTATAGATATAGAACAAAAAGAACCAACGACTGGGTCGGGTCTATATAGTACAAAAAGAACAAACAACTGGGTCGGGTCTATAGATATAGAACAAAAAGAACCAACGACTGGGTCGCGACTATAGATATAGAACAAAAAGAACCAACGACTGGGTCGCGTCTATAGATATAGAACAAAAAGAACCAACGACTGGGTCGCGTCTATAGATATAGAACAAAAAGAACCAACGACTGTGTCGCGTCTATAGATATAGAACAAAAAGAACCAACGACTGGGTCGCGTCTATAGATATAGAACAAAAAGAACCAACGACTGGGTCGCGTCTATAGATATAGAACAAAAAGAACCAACGACAAAAAGAACAACGACTGGGTCGCGTCTATAGATATAGAACAAAAGAACCAACAAAAGACTGGGTCGCGTCTATAGATATAGAACAAAAAGAACCAACGACTGTGTCGCAAAAAGAACAAACAACTCTATAGATATAGAACAAAAAGAACCAACGACTGGGTCGCGACTATAGATATAGAACAAAAAGAACCAACGACTGGGTCGCGTCTATAGATATAGAACAAAAAGAACGAACGACTGGGTCGGGTCTATAGATATAGAACAAAAAGAACCAACGACTGGGTCGGGTCTATAGATATAGAACAAAAAGAACCAACCAACGACTGAACAAAAGAACCAAAAAGGAACAAAAGAACGGGTCTATAGATATAGAACAAAAAGAACCAACGACTGGGTCGGGTCTATAGATATAGAACAAAAAGAACCAACGACTGGGTCGGGTCTATAGATATAGAACAAAAAGAACCAACGACTGGGTCGCGTCTATAGATATAGAACAAAAAGAACCAACGACTGGGTCGGGTCTATAGATATAGAACAAAAAGAACCAACGACTGGGTCGCGTCTATAGATATAGAACAAAAAGAACCAACGACTGGGTCGCGTCTATAGCAACCCTAGATTTGTGTCTGGACTATATAATTGTGGAAGGATTAAATAGTATGAATAAATTAATCAAAATTACGTTTTTTAATGAAAATATGTCAATCATTATTTGAATATGTTGGTAACCCTTTGTATAAAAGTGATAAATCCCATTGAAGCCGGTGTTTTGTTGGATATATTGGCACGGTTTGCCGGTACCAGACGAACAACACCCGTGCCAATATAACAACAAACACCAGCTTCGTGGGCATTATCACTTAAGTAACCGCTCTCAAATTCATAGACAGACCTATGGATGCAAACCATCCATGATATCAACATTATAGCTTTAACCATGTTGAGGCTATACAGTGTTGGTTTACATTTAATTAGTTTACAGAGTAAAAACAAGCTTCTATTTGGGGTTTCTGGTGGGTTATGACAGTTGAACTAAAGCTCACGAGGCATTCATAGTGTGCGCTACTGTTAGGACAATACTTACTGGTGTTAATCAGATCTCCAATCTCATCCTCCTCCAGTATGACAGTTATCTCTCCTTCCTCCTTCATTTCAAACACGGTATCCTCCTCTTTCTCTTCCTCCTTCACCTTAACATCCTCCTCCTTTTTCACTCGGAACGCTTCTTCCTCTTCTTTCACTGAAATGTCCATCTCTTCATCCTCTTCTTTTACTGTAACATCCTCATCCTCCTCTTTCACTCTGAACGCGTCTTCCTCCTCTTTCACTCTGAACGCGTCTTCCTCTTCTTGTTTCACTGTAACAGCCTCCTCTTCCTCCTCCTCTTTCACTTCTTTAACAGGAGAGTAGCTTAGTGACCTCATGGTCGGAGATGTTAGCTAGCTATGCTAGTGCTAACTTAACCAGCCAGCTAGCTGACCAAAAACAACAAGGTAAATATTACATTAATTGTGATAACTGACTAGATGACATAAATGTGTCCAAACACCGTGGCTAATATACCCGAAAGCGTAAAGAGAGCTTTAATGTTTCAGCTATTTTTGGTTTCCGAGATGGCTGACGAGCTGTTGTTGTGTTAAAGATAAAGAAGAGTTCCGTCCACTAAATAACACGTCACAGCCAGCAGCCATCTGGGTAACGCAGTTGAGGGGAAACATTTTCTTTTATTTAGATGCAAAAAGTGAATCATTTTTAACGATTTGTTTAAAAAATATATATATATATATATATTATAACACTATATGAAACGTACATAAAGGGCAATGATAATATTATAACATTATATGAAACGTACATAAAGGGAACCATGCATTAATTAATGCAAATACAAAGTGATGATTTGAAACATTTAGACATTTAGACATTTAGGCTGAGTCAATCAGAATCTGCTTAATGTCATCCTCTCTCTCTCTCTCTCTCTCTCTCTCTCTCTACCTCTCTCTGCTTAATGTCATCATCCATTTCTCTCTCTCTCTCTCCCTCTCGCTCTCTCTCTCTCTCTCTCTCTCTCTCTCTCTCTCTCTCTCTCTCTCTCTCTCTCTCTCTCTCTCTCTCTCTCTCTCTCTCTACCTCTCTCTGCTTAATGTCATCGTCCATTTCTCTCTCTCTCTTTATATATATATATTTCCCGTCTGACTCACTCTCAGCCTCTCTGTATCTATACCACTTTCTCTCTCTCTCTCTCTGTCTATTGCTGTCTCAACCTCTCCTCTCCAATAAACAAAATAGAAAAGACACAAAACATCAACATCAAAAATATGATTATTCTCAAAAAGGTTAAAAAAATATAAAAGATATGTCGAGTGTTATATTACCAGTGTTTTAGCAATGTGCAAATAGTTGTAGTATGAATAGTAGGTAGATAAATACACATATAAATATAGGTGATATTTACAATGTTGTTTGTTCTCCACTGGTTGCCCTGTTCTCATGGCAACGGGCCACAACATCTTGCTGTGGTATTTCACCTAATAGATATGGGAGTTCATCAATGTTTGATTAAAAAAATTAATTTAAAAAATCTCTTTGTGGGTCTGTGATTTGTGGGGAAATATGTATCTCTAATGTGGGTTTAGGAAGTGCAGCTCGGTTTCCACCTCAGTTTGTGGGCAGTGGGCACATAGCCTTCGTTTCTTTACATTTTCTTCTTTGTGTGCTCTCTGTTTAGGGACGAATAATAACCACATTTCCTTTTTTGGTTAATTCTTTCCAATGTTGTCAAATAGTTCTCTTTGTTGCTTTCTCATAATTTGGTTGGGTCTAAATGGGCTGCTATCCTGGGGCTCTGTGATGTCACCTCTCTCTGTAGAGGACTCTGTGATGTCACCTCTCTCTGTAGAGGACTCTTCTCCAGGTTAATCTCTCTGTAGGTGACTCTGTGATGTCACCTCTCTCTGTAGGTGACTCTGTGATGTCACCTCTCTCTGTAGAGGACTCTGTGATGTCACCTCTCTCTGTAGGTGACTCTGTGATGTCACCTCTCTCTGTAGGTGACTCTGTGATGTCACCTCTCTCTGTAGAGGACTCTTCTCCAGGTTAATCTCTCTTTAGGTGACTCTGTGATGTCACCTCTCTCTGTAGAGGACTCTGTGATGTCACCTCTCTCTGTAGGTGAAGGCTCTGTGATGTCACCTCTCTCTGTAGAGGACTCTGTGATGTCACCTCTCTCTGTAGGTGAAGGTTCTGTGATGTCACCTCTCTCTGTAGAGGACTCTGTGATGTCACCTCTCTCTGTAGGTGAAGGCTCTGTGATGTCACCTCTCTCCGTAGAGGACTCTGTGATGTCACCTCTCTCTGTAGGTGAAGGCTCTGTGATGTCACCTCTCTCTGTAGGTGAAGGCTCTGTGATGTCACAGGTATCACCTGTTTTTCCCATTAGTCCCTGAGTACTTATTCCTGTATTCCCTTTTTGACTGTTGCCAGTTTGTCTTGTCTTGTCAACCAGCGTGGTTTTCCGTGCGCCTGTTTTTCCTTATTGCTGTTTTTCTAGTTCTCCTACTTTTGACCCTTGCCTGTCTTGACACTGAACCTGTCTGCCACTCTGTACCTCCTGGACTCTGACCTGGTTATGATCTCTTGCCTGTCCTGACCTCGAGCCTGCCTGCCACTCTGTACCTCCTGGACTCTGACCTGGTTATGATCTCTTGGATTATAATGAATATCAGAGACTCGAACCATCTGCATCTGGGTCTTGCCCTTATAGAAGTTTTTATACATATAGATGATATCTTTAAGCACCAGCTGTCAGAGCAGCTCACAGATCACTGCACCTGTACATAGCCCATCTGTAAATAGCCCATCCAACTACCTCATCCCCATACTGTTACTGCACCCCCAGTATCTCTACTTGCCCTTATAAGTTATCTGTGGTGCTGATGTTTAGGCCAAGGTAGGTATAGTTATTTGTGTGCTCTAGGGACAACGGTGTCTTAATTGTCAACGTAACAGGACTCAGCAGGTTGTCCTGGGGAACAGACACCAGGGGGAAGATCTATTTTATTTTGTTCAAACTAAACGACAGAATTTACTTTTGTGTCAAATCTCCCTCCACTTCTTGTAGTTCCACTCAGCCTCAGTATTTTCCTGCAGTCTACCAGCCTCACAGACACACTATTCAGACCCAGCAGTAAGGTGCCGCTATCCATTTATTAATGAAGGAGAAAAATGTTTTTTTTGGGGTCAAATGAAAAAATATTTCTGATGAAGAATGATGTAGCGCAAGATAGGTTCTAGAGAGGTGAGGTCATAAAGAGGTTCTAGAGAGGTGAGGTCATAAAGAGGTTCTAGAGAGGTGAGGTCATAAAGAGGTTCAAGAGAGGTTCTAGAGAGGTGAGGTCATAAAGAGGTTCTAGAGAGGTGAGGTCATAAAGAGGTTCAAGAGAGGTTCTAGAGAGGTGAGATCATAAAGAGGTTCTAGAGAGGTGAGGTCATGAAGAGGTTCTAGAGAGGTGAGGTCATAAAGAGGTTCTAGAGAGGTGTGGTCATAAAGAGGTTCTAGAGAGGTTAGGTCATAAAGAGGTTTTAGAGAGGTGAGGTCATAAAGAGGTTCTAGAGAGGTTCTAGAGGGGTGAGGCCACAAAGAAGTTCTAGAGAGGTGAGGTCATAAAGAGGTTCTAGAGAGGTGTGGTTATAAAGAGGTTCTAGAGAGGTGAGGTCATAAAGAGGTTCTAGAGAGGTGTGGTCATAAAGAGGTTCTAGAGAGGTTAGGTCATAAAGAGGTTCTAGAGAGGTGAGGTCATAAAGAGGTTCTAGAGAGGTGAGGTCATAAAGAGGTTCTAGAGAGGTGAGGTCATAAAGAGGTTCTAGAGAGTGGTGGTCATAAAGAGGTTCTAGAGAGGTGAGGTCATGAAGAGGTTCTAGAGAGGTGAGGTCATAAAGAGGTTCTAGAGAGGTGTGGTCATAAAGAGGTTCGAGAGAGGTGTGGTCATAAAGAGGTTCTAGAGAGGTTAGGTCATGAAGAGGTTCTAGAGAGGTGAGGTCATAAAGAGGTTCTAGAGAGGTTAGGTCATGAAGAGGTTCTAGAGAGGTGAGGTAATAAAGAGTGGTTTCCTCCTCCGAAGAAAATAGATTTTACGGTCTTGTGTTGCTTTTACATAAAGGTTCTCCTGTAACATGATTTCTTCTCCACCCTAACCCTAACCCCTAACCCCTAACCCTAACCCTTCTCCCCACTGTAACTTCACATCTGGAAACGCTCTCAGTCGTTCCTCTCCAGTTCCTCGTTTCCTCTTAGGGACCCCATGATGAGATTCAAACACGCAGCCTTTGTTTGGGTTGCTAGACGTTCACGTTACATGCCTGACCAGCCATCCTGACCAACCACCCTGACCATCCACCCTGACCAACCACCCTGACCATCCACCCTGACCCTGACCATCCACTCTGACCATCCACCCTGACCATCCACCCTGACCACTCTGACCATCCACCCTGACCATCCACCCTGACCACTCTGACCATCCACCCTGACCATCCACCCTGACCACTCTGACCATCCACCCTGATCAACCACCCTGACCATCCACCCTGACCACTCTGACCATCCACCCTGACCATCCACCCTGATCAACCACCCTGACCATCCACCCTGACCATCCACCCTGACCACTCTGACCATCCACCCTGACCATCCACCCTAATTCAGGTGGGCACCACTGGGATTCTACTGCAGCCATGTTTCAATATCCACATTAGCGTATTCATTCGGATGAAGCAATAGCATGCATTGTAGATAGTAGATAGATCCACCCTGACCACCCTGACCATCCACCCTGACCATCCACCCTGACCATCCACCCTGACCAACCACCCTGACCACTCTGACCAAACACCCTGACCATCCACCCTGACCACCCACCCTGACCAACCACCCTGACCAACCACCCTGATCAACCACCCTGACCATCCACCCTGACCATCCACCCTGACCATCCACCCTGATCAACCACCCTGAACAAACACCCTGACCATCCACCCTGACCATCCACCCTGACCAACCACCCTGATCATCCACCCTGACCAACCACCCTGACCATCCACCCTGACCACCCTGACCATCCACCCTGACCATCCACCCTGACCATCCACCCTGACCAACCACCCTGACCACTCTGACCAAACACCCTGACCATCCACCCTGACCACCCACCCTGACCAACCACCCTGACCAACCACCCTGATCAACCACCCTGACCATCCACCCTGACCATCCACCCTGATCAACCACCCTGACCATCCACCCTGACCATCCACCCTGATCAACCACCCTGAACAAACACCCTGACCATCCACCCTGACCATCCACCCTGACCATCCACCCTGACCAACCACCCTGATCATCCACCCTGACCATCCACCCTGACCATCCACCCTGACCACCCACCCTGACCAACCACCCTGATCAACCACCCTGACCAACCACCCTGACCACTCTGACCAAAAACCCTGACCATCCACCCTGACCACCCACCCTGACCAACCACCCTGACCAACCACCCTGATCAACCACCCTGACCAACCACCCTGACCAACCACCCTGATCAACCACCCTGACCATCCACCCTGACCATCCACCCTGATCAACCACCCTGAACAAACACCCTGACCATCCACCCTGACCATCCACCCTGACCATCCACCCTGACCAACCACCCTGATCATCCACCCTGACCATCCACCCTGACCATCCACCCTGACCACTCTGACCACCCACCCTGACCAACCACCCTGATCAACCACCCTGACCATCCACCCTGACCATCCACCCTGATCAACCACCCTGAACAAACACCCTGACCATCCACCCTGACCACCCACCCTGACCATCCACCCTGACCATCCACCCTGACCAACCACCCTGATCATCCACCCTGACCATCCACCCTGACCATCCACCCTGACCAACCACCCTGACCATCCACCCTGACCATCCACCCTGACCATCCACCCTGACCATCCACCCTGACCACTCTGACCATCCACCCTGACCATCCACCCTGACCAACCACCCTGACCATCCACCCTGACCACCCTGACCATCCACCCTGACCATCCACCCTGATCAACCACCCTGACCATCCACCCTGACCATCCACCCTGATCAACCACCCTGACCATCCACCCTGACCAACCACCCTGACCATCCACCCTGACCATCCACCCTGACCATCCACCCTGACCAACCACCCTGACCATCCACCCTGACCATCCACCCTGACCATCCCTGACCATCCACTCTGACCAACCACCCTGATCAACCACCCTGACCATCCACCCTGACCAACCACCCTGATCAACCACCCTGACCATCCACCCTGACCAACCACCCTGACCCTGACCATCCACCCTGACCATCCACCCTGACCATCCACCCTGACCACTCTGACCAACCACCCTGACCATCCACCCTGACCATCCACCCTGACCAACCACCCTGACCATCCACCCTGACCATCCACCCTGACCATCCACCCTGACCATCCACCCTGACCAACCACCCTGACCATCCACCCTGACCATCCACCCTGACCATCCACTCTGACCATCCACCCTGACCATCCACCCTGATCAACCACCCTGACCACTCTGACCATCCACCCTGATCAACCACCCTGACCATCCACCCTGACCAACCACCCTGACCATCCACCCTGACCTACCACCCTGACCATCCACCCTGATCAACCACCCTGACCATCCACCCTGACCATCCACCCTGACCACTCTGACCATCCACCCTGACCATCCACCCTGATCAACCACCCTGACCATCCACCCTGACCATCCACCCTGACCATCCACCCTGACCAACCACCCTGACCAACCACCCTGACCAACCACCCTGACCACCCTGACCATCCACCCTGACCATCCACCCTGACCATCCACCCTGACCAACCACCCTGACCACTCTGACCAAACACCCTGACCATCCACCCTGACCACCCACCCTGACCAACCACCCTGACCAACCACCCTGATCAACCACCCTGACCATCCACCCTGACCATCCACCCTGATCAACCACCCTGAACAAACACCCTGACCATCCACCCTGACCAACCACCCTGATCATCCACCCTGACCATCCACCCTGACCATCCACCCTGACCAACCACCCTGACCATCCACCCTGACCACCCTGACCATCCACCCTGACCATCCACCCTGACCAACCACCCTGACCACTCTGACCAAACACCCTGACCATCCACCCTGACCACCCACCCTGACCAACCACCCTGACCAACCACCCTGATCAACCACCCTGACCATCCACCCTGACCATCCACCCTGACCATCCACCCTGATCAACCACCCTGAACAAACACCCTGACCATCCACCCTGACCATCCACCCTGACCATCCACCCTGACCAACCACCCTGATCATCCACCCTGACCATCCACCCTGACCATCCACCCTGACCAACCACCCTGATCATCCACCCTGACCATCCACCCTGACCATCCACCCTGACCAACCACCCTGACCATCCACCCTGACCATCCACCCTGACCACTCTGACCATCCACCCTGACCATCCACCCTGACCAACCACCCTGACCATCCACCCTGACCACCCTGACCATCCACCCTGACCATCCACCCTGACCATCCACCCTGACCATCCACCCTGACCATCCACCCTGACCATCCACCCTGACCAACCACCCTGACCATCCACCCTGACCATCCCTGACCATCCACCCTGACCAACCACCCTGACCAACCACCCTGACCATCCACCCTGACCAACCACCCTGATCAACCACCCTGACCATCCACCCTGACCAACCACCCTGACCCTGACCATCCACCCTGACCAACCACCCTGACCATCCACCCTGACCATCCACCCTGACCATCCACCCTGACCACTCTGACCAACCACCCTGACCATCCACCCTGACCAACCACCCTGACCATCCACCCTGACCATCCACCCTGACCAACCACCCTGACCATCCACCCTGACCATCCACCCTGACCATCCACCCTGACCAACCACCCTGACCATCCACCCTGACCAACCACCCTGACCATCCACCCTGACGATACACCCTGACCACTCTGACCATCCACTCTGACCATCCACCCTGACCATCCACCCTGATCAACCACCCTGACCATCCACCCTGACCTACCACCCTGACCATCCACCCTGACCATCCACTCTGACCATCCACCCTGACCATCCACCCTGACCATCCACCCTGATCAACCACCCTGACCATCTCCCCTCCCCCATTTACCATATAGGCCTCAATCTATCCTCTTCCTGTTTCTCATCTCCCCCATTTACCATATAGGCCTCAATCTAACCTCTTCCTGTTTCTCATCTCCCCCATTTACCATATAGGCCTCAATCTATCCTCTTCCTGTTTCTCATCTCCCCCATTTACCATATAGGCCTCAATCTATCCTCTTCCTGTTTCTCATCTCCCCCATTTACCATATAGGACTCAATCGATCCTCTTCCTGTTTCTCATCTCCCCTCCCCCATTTACCATATAGGCCTCAATCTATTCTCTTCCTGTTTCTCATCTCCCCCATTTACCATATAGGCCTCAATCGAACCTCTTCCTGTTTCTCATCTCCCCTCCCCCATTTACCATATAGGCCTCAATCTAACCTCTTCCTGTTTCTCATCTCCCCCATTTACCATCTAGGCCTCAATCGAACCTCTTCCTGTTTCTCATCTCCCCTCCCCCATTTACCATATAGGCCTCAATCTAACCTCTTCCTGTTTCTCATCTCCCCCATTTACCATATAGGCCTCAATCTAACCTCTTCCTGTTTCTCATCTCCCCACCCCTATTTACCATCTAGTCCTCAATCGAACCTCTTCCTGTTTCTCATCTCCCCCATTTACCATATAGGCCTCAATCTAACCTCTTCCTGTTTCTCATCTCCCCTCCCCCATTTACCATCTAGTCCTCAATCTAACCTCTTTCTGTTTCTCATCTCCCCTCCCCCATTTACCATCTAGTCCTCAATCTAACCTCTTTCTGTTTCTCATCTCCCCCCCCATTTACCATATAGGCCTCAATCTAACCTCTTCCTGTTTCTCATCTCCCCCCCATTTACCATATAGGCCTCAATCTAACCTCTTCCTGTTTCTCATCTCCCCTCCCTCATTTACCATATAGGCCTCAATCTATTCTCTTCCTGTTTCTCATCTCCCCTCCCCCATTTACCATATAGGCCTCAATCTAACCTCTTCCTGTTTCTCATCTCCCCTCCCCCATTTACCATATAGGCCTCAATCTAACCTCTTCCTGTTTCTCATCTCCCCCATTTACCATATAGGCCTCAATCTAACCTCTTCCTGTTTCTCATCTCCCCTCCCCATTTACCATCTAGTCCTCAATCTAACCTCTTCCTGTTTCTCATCTCCCCTCCTCCATTTACCATCTAGTCCTCAATCTAACCTCTTCCTGTTTCTCATCTCCCCTCCCCCATTTACCATATAGGCCTCAATCTAACCTCTTCCTGTTTTTCATCTCCCCTCCCCCATTTACCATATAGGCCTCAATCTAACCTCTTCCTGTTTCTCATCTCCCCTCCCCCATTTACCATATAGGCCTCAATCTAACCTCTTCCTGTTCCTCATCTCCCCTCCCCCATTTACCATATAGGCCTCAATCTAACCTCTTCCTGTTTATCATCTCCCCTCCCCCATTTACCATATAGGCCTCAATCTAACCTCTTCCTGTTTCTCATCTCCCCTCCCCCATTTACCATATAGGCCTCAATCGAACCTCTTCCTGTTTCTCATCTCCCCCATTTACCATATCGGCCTCAATCGAACCTCTTCCTGTTTCTCATCTCCCCCATTTACCATATAGGCCTCAATCTAACCTCTTCCTGTTTCTCATCTCCCCCATTTACCATATAGGCCTCAATCTAACCTCTTCCTGTTTCTCATCTCCCCTCCCCCATTTACCATATAGGACTCAATCAATCCTCTTCCTGTTTCTCATCTCATCTCCCCCATTTACCATATAGGCCTCAATCTAACCTCTTCCTGTTTCTCATCTCCCCTCCCCCATTTACCATATAGGCCTCAATCTAACCTCTTCCTGTTTCTCATCTCCCCTCCCCCATTTACCATATAGTCCTCAATCTAACCTCTTCCTGTTTCTCATCTCCCCCCCCATTTACCATCTAGTCCTCAATCTAACCTCTTTCTGTTTCTCATCTCCCCCCCCATTTACCATCTAGTCCTCAATCTAACCTCTTCCTGTTTCTCATCTCCCCATTTACCATATAGGCCTCAATCTAACCTCTTCCTGTTTCTCATCTCCCCTCCCCATTTACCATCTAGTCCTCAATCTAACCTCTTCCTGTTTCTCATCTCCCCATTTACCATATAGGCCTCAATCGAACCTCTTCCTGTTTCTCATCTCCCCACCCCTATTTACCATCTAGTCCTCAATCGAACCTCTTCCTGTTTCTCATCTCCCTCCCCCATTTACCATATAGGCCTCCATCTAACCTCTTCCTGTTTTTCATCTCCCCATTTACCATCTAGTCCTCAATCTAACCTCTTCCTGTTTCTCATCTCCCCTCCCCATTCACCATATAGGCCTCAATCTAACCTCTTCCTGTTTCTCATCTCCCTCCCCCATTTACCATATAGGCCTCCATCTAACCTCTTACTGTTTTTCATCTCCCCCATTTACCATCTAGTCCTCAATCTAACCTCTTCCTGTTTCTCATCTCCCCTCCCCATTCACCATATAGGCCTCAATCTAACCTCTTCCTGTTTCTCATCTCCCCTCCCCATTTACCATATAGGCCTCAATCTAACCTCTTCCTGTTTCTTATCTCCCTCCCCCATTTACCATATAGGCCTCAATCTAACCTCTTCCTGTTTCTCATCTCCCCATTTACCATATAGGCCTCAATCTAACCTCTTCCTGTTTCTTATCTCCCTCCCCATTTACCATATAGGCCTCAATCTAACCTCTTCCTGTTTCTCATCTCCCCTCCCTCATTTACCATATAGGCCTCAATCTATTCTCTTCCTGTTTCTCATCTCCCCATTTACCCCTCAATCTAACCTCTTCCTGTTTCTCATCTCCCCTCCCCATTTACCATATAGGCCTCAATCTAACCTCTTCCTGTTTCCTATCTCCCCCATTTACCATATAGGCCTCAATCTATTCTCTTCCTGTTTCTCATATCCCCCCCATTTACCATCTAGTCCTCAATCTAACCTCTTCCTGTTTCTCATCTCCCTCCCCATTTACCATATAGGCCTCAATCTAACCTCTTCCTGTTTCTTATCTCCCCTCCCCATTTACCATATAGGCCTCAATCTAACCTCTTCCTGTTTCTCATCTCCCCTCCTCCATTTACCATCTAGTCCTCAATCTAACCTCTTCCTGTTTCTCATCTCCCTCCCCATTTACCATATAGGCCTCAATCTAACCTCTTCCTGTTTTCATCTCCCCTCCCCATTTACCATATAGGCCTCAATCTAACCTCTTCCTGTTTCTCATCTCCCCTCCCCATTTACCATATAGGCCTCAATCTAACCTCTTCCTGTTCCTCATCTCCCCTCCCCCATTTACCATATAGGCCTCAATCTAACCTCTTCCTGTTTATCATCTCCCCTCCCCATTTACCATATAGGCCTCAATCTAACCTCTTCCTGTTTCTCATCTCCCTCCCCATTTACCATATAGGCCTCAATCGAACCTCTTCCTGTTTCTCATCTCCCCATTTACCATATCGGCCTCAATCGAACCTCTTCCTGTTTCTCATCTCCCCCATTTACCATAGGCCTCAATCTAACCTCTTCCTGTTTCTCATCTCCCCATTTACCATATAGGCCTCAATCTAACCTCTTCCTGTTTCTCATCTCCCCCCCCCATTTACCATATAGGACTCAATCAATCCTCTTCCTGTTTCTCATCTCATCTCCCCATTTACCATATAGGCCTCAATCTAACCTCTTCCTGTTTCTCATCTCCCTCCCCCATTTACCATATAGGCCTCAATCTAACCTCTTCCTGTTTCTCATCTCCCCTCCCCCATTTACCATATAGTCCTCAATCTAACCTCTTCCTGTTTCTCATCTCCCCTCCCCATTTACCATCTAGTCCTCAATCTAACCTCTTTCTGTTTCTCATCTCCCCTCCCCCATTTACCATCTAGTCCTCAATCTAACCTCTTCCTGTTTCTCATCTCCCCCATTTACCATATAGGCCTCAATCTAACCTCTTCCTGTTTCTCATCTCCCCTCCCCCATTTACCATCTAGTCCTCAATCTAACCTCTTCCTGTTTCTCATCTCCCCCATTTACCATATAGGCCTCAATCGAACCTCTTCCTGTTTCTCATCTCCCCACCCCTATTTACCATCTAGTCCTCAATCGAACCTCTTCCTGTTTCTCATCTCCCCTCCCCCATTTACCATATAGGCCTCCATCTAACCTCTTACTGTTTTTCATCTCCCCCATTTACCATCTAGTCCTCAATCTAACCTCTTCCTGTTTCTCATCTCCCCTCCCCCATTCACCATATAGGCCTCAATCTAACCTCTTCCTGTTTCTCATCTCCCCTCCCCCATTTACCATATAGGCCTCCATCTAACCTCTTACTGTTTTTCATCTCCCCATTTACCATCTAGTCCTCAATCTAACCTCTTCCTGTTTCTCATCTCCCCCCCCCATTCACCATATAGGCCTCAATCTAACCTCTTCCTGTTTCTCATCTCCCCTCCCCCATTTACCATATAGGCCTCAATCTAACCTCTTCCTGTTTCTTATCTCCCCTCCCCCATTTACCATATAGGCCTCAATCTAACCTCTTCCTGTTTCTCATCTCCCCCATTTACCATATAGGCCTCAATCTAACCTCTTCCTGTTTCTTATCTCCCCTCCCCCATTTACCATATAGGCCTCAATCTAACCTCTTCCTGTTTCTCATCTCCCCTCCCTCATTTACCATATAGGCCTCAATCTATTCTCTTCCTGTTTCTCATCTCCCCCATTTACCACATAGGCCTCAATCTAACCTCTTCCTGTTTCTCATCTCCCCTCCCCCATTTACCATATAGGCCTCAATCTAACCTCTTCCTGTTTCCTATCTCCCCCATTTACCATATAGGCCTCAATCTATTCTCTTCCTGTTTCTCATATCCCCCATTTACCATCTAGTCCTCAATCTAACCTCTTCCTGTTTCTCATCTCCCCTCCCCCATTTACCATATAGGCCTCAATCTAACCTCTTCCTGTTTCTTATCTCCCCTCCCCCATTTACCATATAGGCCTCAATCTAACCTCTTCCTGTTTCTCATCTCCCCTCCCTCATTTACCATATAGGCCTCAATCTATTCTCTTCCTGTTTCTCATCTCCCCCATTTACCACATAGGCCTCAATCTAACCTCTTCCTGTTTCTCATCTCCCCTCCCCCATTTACCATATAGGCCTCAATCTAACCTCTTCCTGTTTCTCATCTCCCCCATTTACCATATAGGCCTCAATCTATCCTCTTCCTGTTTCTCATCTCCCCCATTTACCATATAGGCCTCAATCTAACCTCTTCCTGTTTCTCATCTCCCCCATTTACCATATAGGCCTCAATCTATTCTCTTCCTGTTTCTCATCTCCCCCATTTACCATATAGTCCTCAATCTAACCTCTTCCTGTTTCTCATCTCCCCCATTTACCACATAGGCCTCAATCTAACCTCTTCCTGTTTCTCATCTCCCCCATTTACCATCTAGTCCTCAATCTAACCTCTTCCTGTTTCTCATCTCCCCATTTACCATCTAGTCCTCAATCTAACCTCTTCCTGTTTCTCATCTCCCCCATTTACCACCTAGTCCTCAATCTAACCTCTTCCTGTTTCTCATCTCCCCCATTTACCACATAGGCCTCAATCTAACCTCTTCCTGTTTCTCATCTCCCCCATT
Organism: Oncorhynchus nerka; assembly: GCF_034236695.1. Lineage (NCBI taxonomy): Eukaryota > Metazoa > Chordata > Actinopteri > Salmoniformes > Salmonidae > Oncorhynchus > Oncorhynchus nerka. The sequence continues at coordinate 3,540,437 of NC_088410.1, read as the reverse complement.
TACCATCTAGTCCTCAATCTAACCTCTTCCTGTTTCTCATCTCCCCCATTTACCATCTAGTCCTCAATCTAACCTCTTCCTGTTTCTCATCTCCCCCATTTACCATCTAGTCCTCAATCTAACCTCTTCCTGTTTCTCATCTCCCCCATTTACCATCTAGGCCTCAATCTAACCTCTTCCTGTTTCTCATCTCCCCTCCCCCATTTACCATCTAGTCCTCAATCTAACCTCTTCCTGTTTCTCATCTCCCCCATTTACCATCTAGTCCTCAATCTAACCTCTTCCTGTTTCTCATCTCCCCCCCCATTTACCATCTAGTCCTCAATCTAACCTCTTCCTGTTTCTCATCTCCCCTCCCCATTTACCATCTAGTCCTCAATCTAACCTCTTCCTGTTTCTCATCTCCCCCCATTTACCATATAGGCCTCAATCTATTCTCTTCCTGTTTCTCATCTCCCCCATTTACCATATAGTCCTCAATCTAACCTCTTCCTGTTTCTCATCTCCCCCATTTACCACATAGGCCTCAATCTAACCTCTTCCTGTTTCTCATCTCCCCCATTTACCATCTAGTCCTCAATCTAACCTCTTCCTGTTTCTCATCTCCCCCATTTACCATCTAGTCCTCAATCTAACCTCTTCCTGTTTCTCATCTCCCCCATTTACCACATAGGCCTCAATCTAACCTCTTCCTGTTTCTCATCTCCCCCATTTACCACATAGGCCTCAATCTAACCTCTTCCTGTTTCTCATCTCCCCCATTTACCATCTAGTCCTCAATCTAACCTCTTCCTGTTTCTCATCTCCCCCATTTACCATCTAGTCCTCAATCTAACCTCTTCCTGTTTCTCATCTCCCCATTTACCACCTAGTCCTCAATCTAACCTCTTCCTGTTTCTCATCTCCCCATTTACCACATAGGCCTCAATCTAACCTCTTCCTGTTTCTCATCTCCCCATTTACCATCTAGTCCTCAATCTAACCTCTTCCTGTTTCTCATCTCCCCCATTTACCATCTAGTCCTCAATCTAACCTCTTCCTGTTTCTCATCTCCCCCATTTACCATCTAGTCCTCAATCTAACCTCTTCCTGTTTCTCATCTCCCCATTTACCATCTAGTCCTCAATCTAACCTCTTCCTGTTTCTCATCTCCCCATTTACCATCTAGGCCTCAATCTAACCTCTTCCTGTTTCTCATCTCCCCCCCCATTTACCATCTAGTCCTCAATCTAACCTCTTCCTGTTTCTCATCTCCCTCCCCATTTACCATCTAGTCCTCAATCTAACCTCTTCCTGTTTCTCATCTCCCCTCCCCATTTACCATCTAGTCCTCAATCTAACCTCTTCCTGTTTCTCATCTCCCCTCCCCCATTTACCATCTAGTCCTCAATCTAACCTCTTCCTGTTTCTCATCTCCCCTCCCCCATTTACCATATAGGCCTCAATCTATTCTCTTCCTGTTTCTCATCTCCCCCATTTACCATATAGGCCTCAATCTATTCTCTTCCTGTTTCTCATATCCCCCATTTACCATATAGGCCTCAATCTATTCTCTTCCTGTTTCTCATCTCCCCCATTTACCATATAGTCCTCAATCTAACCTCTTCCTGTTTCTCATCTCCCCCATTTACCACATAGGCCTCAATCTAACCTCTTCCTGTTTCTCATCTCCCCCATTTACCATCTAGTCCTCAATCTAACCTCTTCCTGTTTCTCATCTCCCCCATTTACCATCTAGTCCTCAATCTAACCTCTTCCTGTTTCTCATCTCCCCCATTTACCACATAGGCCTCAATCTAACCTCTTCCTGTTTCTCATCTCCCCCATTTACCACATAGGCCTCAATCTAACCTCTTCCTGTTTCTCATCTCCCCCATTTACCATCTAGTCCTCAATCTAACCTCTTCCTGTTTCTCATCTCCCCCATTTACCATCTAGTCCTCATCTAACCTCTTCCTGTTTCTCATCTCCCCCATTTACCACCTAGTCCTCAATCTAACCTCTTCCTGTTTCTCATCTCCCCCATTTACCACATAGGCCTCAATCTAACCTCTTCCTGTTTCTCATCTCCCCCATTTACCATCTAGTCCTCAATCTAACCTCTTCCTGTTTCTCATCTCCCCCATTTACCATCTAGTCCTCAATCTAACCTCTTCCTGTTTCTCATCTCCCCCATTTACCATCTAGTCCTCAATCTAACCTCTTCCTGTTTCTCATCTCCCCATTTACCATCTAGTCCTCAATCTAACCTCTTCCTGTTTCTCATCTCCCCATTTACCATCTAGGCCTCAATCTAACCTCTTCCTGTTTCTCATCTCCCCCCCCATTTACCATCTAGTCCTCAATCTAACCTCTTCCTGTTTCTCATCTCCCCCATTTACCATCTAGTCCTCAATCTAACCTCTTCCTGTTTCTCATCTCCCCTCCCCCATTTACCATCTAGTCCTCAATCTAACCTCTTCCTGTTTCTCATCTCCCCTCCCCCATTTACCATCTAGTCCTCAATCTAACCTCTTCCTGTTTCTCATCTCCCCTCCCCCATTTACCATATAGGCCTCAATCTATTCTCTTCCTGTTTCTCATCTCCCCCATTTACTACATAGTCCTCAATCTAACCTCTTCCTGCAGATGCTCTTATCCAATGACTCACAGCGAGTAGGTCCACCCATAGGCCTCAATCTAACCTCTTCCTACAGATGCTCTTATCCAGAGCAATGACTCACAGCGAGTAGGTCCACCCGTAGGCCTCAATCTAATCCAATGACTCACAGCGAGTAGGTCCATTTACCACATAGGCCTCAATCTAACCTCTTCCTGCAGATGCTCTTATCCAATGACTCACAGCGAGTAGGTCCACCCATAGGCCTCAATCTAACCTCTTCCTACAGATGCTCTTATCCAATGACTCACAGCGAGTAGGTCCACCCATAGGCCTCAATCTAACCTCTTCCTACAGATGCTCTTATCCAATGACTCACAGCGAGTAGGTCCATTTACCACATAGGCCTCAATCTAACCTCTTCCTGCAGATGCTCTTATCCAGAGACTCACAGCGAGTAGGTCCATTTACCACATAGGCCTCAATCTAACCTCTTCCTACAGATGCTCTTATCCAGAGACTCACAGCGAGTAGGTCCACCCATAGGCCTCAATCTAACCTCTTCCTACAGATGCTCTTATCCAATGACTCACAGCGAGTAGGTCCACCTAGTAGGTCCACCCGCTCTCTAAAACTGGAAAAAAGTGTTTTACCAGTGAACAGAGACAGAAAAGGTCAACCAATGAGACCTGATAAAAACACCATTACATATACCCCCCCCCCCAACAAGACGTGAGGTTGATTTCCCCCCAAAAAAAATCATGAATCTATAAATCAATCAGTTTATTGATGAAAAACAAAATAAACATTAATAGAAACATTCAACATTATTCAGTTGATATCATGAGATAAGATACAAGCTACAGGGGCTTGCGAAAGTATTGACCCTCCTTGGCATTTTTCCTATTTTGTTGCCTTACAACCTGGAATTAAAAATATATTTTGGGGGGGGGATTGTATGACTTGATTAACACAACATGCCTACCACTTTGAAGATTCAAAATATTTTTTATTGTGAAACAAACAAGAAATAAGGCAAAACAACTGAAGACTTGAGCGTGCATAACTATTCACCCCCCCCCCAAAGTCAATACTTTGTAGAGCCACCTTCTTTAGGTAATACCACAGATTCTCAATTGGATTGAGGTCTGGGCTTTGACTAGGCCATTCCAATACATTTAAATGTTTCCCCTTAAACCACTCACGTGTTGCTTTAGCAGTATGCCTAGGGTCATTGTCCTGCTGGAAGGTGAACCTCCGTCCAGTCTCAAATCTTTGGAAGACTGAAACAGGTTTCCCCTCAAGAATTTCCCTGTATTTAGCGCCATCCATCATTCCTTCAATTCTGACCAGTTTCCCAGTCCCTGCCAATGAAAAACATCCCCACAGCATGATGCTGCCTCCACCATGCTTCACTGTGGGGATGGTAGTCTTGGGGTGATGGGAGGTGTTGGGTTTGCGCCAGACATAGTGTTTTTCTTGATGGCCAAAAAGCCCAATTTGAGTCTCATCTGACCAGAGTACCTTCTTCCATATGTTTCCCACATGCCCTTTGGCGAACACCAAACATGATTGCTTACTTTTTTCTTTAAGAAATTGCTTTTTTTCTGGCCACTCTTCCATAAAGCCCAGCTTTGGGGATTGTACGGCTTAAAGTGGTCCTACGGACAGATACTCCAATCTCCGCTGTGGAGCTTTGCAGCTCCTTCAGGGTTATCTTTGGTCTCTTTGTTGCCTCTCTGATTAATGCCATCCTTGCCTGGTCCGTGAGTTTTGGTGGGCGGCCCTCTCTTGGCAGATTTGTTGTGGTTCCATATTCTTTACATTTTTTAATAATAATAATAATAATGGGATGTTCAAAGTTTCTGATATTTTTTATAACCCAACCCTGATCTGTACTTCTCCACAACTTTGTCCCTGACCTGTTGGGAGAGCTCCTTTGTCTTCATGTTGTCGCTTGCTTGGTGGTGCCCCTTGCTTAGACTCTGGGGCCTTTCAGAACAGGTGTATATATATTGAGATCATGTTACACTTAAATAAAGTCTACCTGTGTATAATTTAACTAATTATGTGACTTCTGAAGGTAATTGGTTGCACCAGATCTTATTTAGGGGCTTCATAGCATTGGAGGTGAATACATATGCACACACCACTACTCAGTTAAAAAAAAATTATAATAATAATTTTAAAAAATAAATATTTCTTCATTTCACTTCACCAATTTGGACTATTTTTGTGTATGTCCATTACATGAAATCCAAATAAAAATCCATTTAAATTCCAGGTTGTAATGCAACAAAATAGGAAAAACACCAAGGGGGATGAATACTTTACGCTGTACCATGAGACTGAGGACCAACAGTTTATATATTAAACTCCTGGATACGTCATCCAGAGGAATGAATGGTATTCACCGGTAGTTCAGTTAAATGTTTTATATATTAAACTCCTGGATACCGTGATGTCATCCAGAGGAATGAATGGTATTCACCAGTAGTTCAGTTAAATGTTTATATATTAAACTCCTGGATACCGTGATGTCATCCAGAGGAATGAATGGTATTCACCGGTAGTTCAGTTAAATGTTTATATATTAAACTCCTGGATACGTCATCCAGAGGAATGAATGGTATTCACCGGTAGTTCAGTTAAATGTTTATATATTAAACTCCTGGATACCGTGATGTCATCGAGAGGAATGAATGGTATTCACCAGTAGTTCAGTTAAATGTTTATATATTAAACTCCTGGATACCGTGATGTCATCCAGAGGAATGAATGGTATTCACCGGTTCAGTTAAATGTTTATATATTAAACTCCTGGAGTCAGTTAAATGTTTATATATTAAACTCCTGGATACCGTGATGTCATCCAGAGGAATGAATGGTATTCACCGGTAGTTCAGTTAAATGTTTATATATTAAACTCCTGGATACCGTGATGTCATCCAGAGGAATGAATGGTATTCACCGGTAGTTCAGTTAAATGTTTATATATTAAACTCCTGGGTACCGTGATGTCATCCAGAGGAATGAATGGTATTCACCGGTAGTTCAGTTAAATGTTTATATATTAAACTCCTGGATACCGTGATGTCATCCAGAGGAATGAATGGTATTCACCGGTAGTTCAGTTAAATGTTTATATATTAAACTCCTGGATACATCATCCAGAGGAATGAATGGTATTCACCGGTAGTTCAGTTAAATGTTTATATATTAAACTCCTGGATACCGTGATGTCATCCAGAGGAATGAATGGTATTCACCGGTAGTTCAGTTAAATGTTTATATATTAAACTCCTGGATACCGTGATGTCATCCAGAGGAATGAATGATATTCACCGGTAGTTCAGTTAAATGTTTCCAAGGACATAATTACATGTATTTAACATAATTCCATATATTTAACATAATTCCATATATTTAACAGAATTACATGTATTTAAGTATTTTGCTTGTTAGGTAAAGTAACATTAGTACTTTTCTAAAAAAAAAAAAACTATACTTTAAACATTTAAATAATTTTAATTATTTTTATGTTATAAGCTCACATAATATAAATTGAAAATATGAAGTATTAAGGTGTATAAGAGAATAAACATGTTTTAATTCATATTAACATTAATAAATTAATTTCCACAGCTTCCTAAATATGTTTTTTTACAAGATAGAACACAGAGTGGCCTTTCTTACCTAGGTCTGGTGTTGGAGATCATTCTACACTCTGTGTTCTACTACCCAGGTCTGGTGTTGGAGATCATTCCACACTCTGTGTTCTACTACCCAGGTCTGGTGTTGGAGATCATTCCACACTCTGTGTTCTACTACCCAGGTCTGGTGTTGAAGATCATTCCACACTCTGTGTTCTACTACCCAGGTCTGGTGTTGGAGATCATTCCACACTCTGTGTTCTACTACCCAGGTCTGGTGTTGGAGGTCATTCTACACTCTGTGTTCTACTACCCAGGTCTGGTGTTGGAGCTCATTCCACACTCTGTGGATCTCCTGAGTGTATTTTCTGATGTTTAATCAGAGAACTTGAATGAGAGTATCTCTTGTCACACTGATCACAGCCATAAGGCTTCTCTCCGGTGTGTGTTCTCTGGTGTACTGCCAGGTTGCTTGAGGTAGAACAACTTGTCCCGCAGTCAGAGCAGTGGTAAGGTTTCTCTCCGGTGTGGGTTCTCTTGTGTGATATCAGGTTACTCGAGGTCGTACATCTCTTCCCACAGTCCGGGCAGTGGTAAGGCTTTTCACCAGTGTGGGTTCTCTGATGCACTATCAGTATGTCTAATAAAGCAAACCTCTTCCCACATTCAGAGCAGTGGTGAGGCTTCTCTCCCGTGTGTGTTCTCTGGTGAGATTTTAAATGTGATGATCTAACAAAACCCCTCCCACAGTCAGAGCAGTGGTAAGGTTTTTCTCCTGTGTGTATTCTCTGGTGTACAATCAGGTGACTTGGCTGAGTAAAACTCTTCCCACATTGATCACAGCTATAAGGCTTCTCTCCTGTATGTGTTCTCTGGTGTGTTATCAGATAGCTTGAGGTAGTAAAGCTCAATCCACAGTTGGAGCAGCGATAAGGCTTCTCTCCAGTGTGTATTCTCTTGTGTACAGTCAGGTTTGATGACTGAGTGAATCGCTTCCCGCATTGATCACAGCCATATGGCCTCTCTCCTGTATGTGTTCGCTGGTGTATAATCAGTTCACTTAAGGAGGTTAAACTTTTCCCACAGTCTGAGCAGTGGTGAGGCTTCTCTCCAGTGTGCGTTCGCTGGTGCAGCTTTAAACGCTGTGATGTTGAAAAGGTCCTCTCACAGTCAGAGCACTGGTAAGGCTTCTCTCCTGTGTGTGTCAACTGGTGTTTTGTCAGGTTCCCTAGTTGAGAAAATCTCTTCAAACAGTCAGTGCAGCTGTAAGGTTTCTCTCCTGTATGGATTCTGTGGTGTATTTTAAGTTCTGTTGAAGTGGTGAAACGCTTCCCACAGTCAGAGCAGTGGTGAGGTTTCTTCCCTGTGGATCTCCGCTGGTGTTTATTGAGGTGTTCTGATCTGGAGAGACTCTTCTCAGCCTCGTCAGCATCATGATGTTGTTGAGGCTCCCCAGAGGATCCACGACAGTCACGTCTCTCTCCTGTGTGAACGACAAAGTAAGACAGTCAATGTAGTGAATGTTTAAATGCTTTTACAAACTTTTTTGTTGACAACTGTCTTCTAACAATAAGATGGTCAAGTGAAGAACAATAGTCATATTTTGTCTTCATTTTTCACATTAGTAGTAATGTCTATGACTTTGGTCTTACAATATGTTATCACAGTTGTCAAAACCTTCAGCAGTGATCCAGACGACTTTAGGTCACCAGTATTACTAATGGTATTATTTTATTATCAGCTTTACTGATTATCAGCTAAACCACAGCCAATAAAAACCACAGCCAATAAAACCACAGCCAATAAAAACCACAGCCAATAAAACCACAGCCAATAAAAACCACAGCCAATAAAACCACAGCCAATAAAACCACAGCCAATAAAAACACAGCCAATAAAACCACAGCCAATAACAACCACAGCCAATAAAACCACAGCCAATAAAACCACAGCCAATAAAAACCACAGCCAATAAAAACCACAGCCAATAAAACCACAGCCAATAAAACCACAGCCAATAAAAACACAGCCAATAAAACCACAGCCAATAAAACCAGAGGAAATAAAACCACAGCCAATAAAACCAGAGCCAATAAAACCACAGCCAATAAAACCACAGAGGAATAAAACCACAGCCAATAAAACCACAGCCAATAAAACCAGAGGAAATAAAACCACAGCCAATAAAACCACAGCCAATAAAAAACCACAGCCAATAAAACCACAGCCAATAAAACCACAGCCAATAAAACCACAGCCAATAAAACCAGAGGAAATAAAAACCAGCCAATAAAACCACAGCCAATAAAACCACAGCCAATAAAACCAATAAAACCAAATAAAACCACAGCCAATAAAACCACAGCCAATAAAACCAGAGGAAATAAAACCACAGCCAATAAAACCACAGCCAGCCAATAAAACCACAGCCAATAAAACCACAGCCAATAAAACCAGAGGAAATAAAACCACAGCCAATAAAACCACAGCCAATAAAACCACAGCCAATAAAACCACAGCCAATAAAACCACAGCCAATAAAACCACAGCCAATAAAACCACAGCCAATAAAACCACAGCCAATAAAACCACAGCCAATAAAACCACAGCCAATAAAACCACAGCCAATAAAACCACAGCCAATAAAACCACAGCCAATAAAACCACAGCCAATAAAACCACAGCCAATAAAACCACAGCCAATAAAACCACAGCCAATAAAACCACAGCCAATAAAACCACAGCCAATAAAACCACAGCCAATAAAACCACAGCCAATAAAACCAGAGGAAATAAAACCACAGCCAATAAAACCACAGCCAATAAAACCACAGCCAATAAAACCAGAGGAAATAAGACCACAGCCAATAAAACCAGAGGAAATAAGACCACAGCCAATAAAACCACAGCCAATAAAACCAGAGGAAATAAGACCACAGCCAATAAAACCACAGCCAATAAAACCACAGCCAATAAAACCACAGCCAATAAAACCACAGCCAATAAAACCACAGCCAATAAAACCAGAGCCAATAAAACCAGAGGAAATAAAACCACAGCCAATAAAACCACAGCCAATAAAACCACAGCCAATAAAACCACAGCCAATAAAACCAGAGCCAATAAAACCAGAGCCAATAAAACCACAGCCAATAAAACCACAGCCAATAAAACCACAGCCAATAAAACCACAGCCAATAAAACCACAGCCAATAAAACCACAGCCAATAAAACCACAGCCAATAAAACCACAGCCAATAAAACCAGAGCCAATAAAACCAGAGGAAATAAAACCACAGCCAATAAAACCACAGCCAATAAAAACCACAGCCAATAAAACCACAGCCAATAAAACCACAGCCAATAAAACCACAGCCAATAAAACCACAGCCAATAAAACCAGAGCCAATAAAACCACAGCCAATAAAACCACAGCCAATAAAACCACAGCCAATAAAACCACAGCCAATAAAACCACAGCCAATAAAACCACAGCCAATAAAACCACAGCCAATAAAACCACAGCCAATAAAAGCCAATAAAACCACAGCCAATAAAACCACAGCCAATAAAACCACAGCCAATAAAACCAGAGGAAATAAAACCACAGCCAATAAAACCAGCAGCCAATAAAACCACAGCCAATAAAACCACAGCCAATAAAACCACAGCCAATAAAACCACAGCCAATAAAACCACAGCCAATAAAACCACAGCCAATAAAACCACAGCCAATAAAACCACAGCCAATAAAACCAGAGGAAATAAAACCACAGCCAATAAAACCAATAAAAAACAGCCAATAAAACCACAGCCAATAAAACCACAGCCAATAAAACCACAGCCAATAAAAACCACAGCCAATAAAACCAGAGGAAATAAAACCACAGCCAATAAAACCACAGCCAATAAAACCACAGCCAATAAAACCAGAGGAAATAAAACCACAGCCAATAAAACCACAGCCAATAAAACCACAGCCAATAAACCACAGCCAATAAAACCACAGCCAATAAAACCACAGCCAATAAAACCACAGCCAATAAAACCACAGACCACAGCCAATAAAACCACAGCCAATAAAACCACAGCCAATAAAACCACAGCCAATAAAACCACAGCCAATAAAAAAACCACAGGAAATAAAACCACAGCCAATAAAACCACAGCCAATAAAACCACAGCCAATAAAACCACAGCCAATAAAACCACAGCCAATAAAACCAGAGGAAATAAAACCACAGCCAATAAAACCACAGCCAATAAAACCACAGCCAATAAAACCACAGCCAATAAAACCACAGCCAATAAAACCAGAGGAAATAAAACCACAGCCAATAAAACCACAGCCAATAAAACCACAGCCAATAAAACCACAGCCAATAAAACCAGAGGAAATAAAACCACAGCCAATAAAACCACAGCCAATAAAACCACAGCCAATAAAACCACAGCCAATAAAACCACAGCCAATAAAACCACAGCCAATAAAACCACAGCCAATAAAACCACAGCCAATAAAACCACAGCCAATAAAAACCACAGCCAATAAAACCACAGCCAATAAAACCACAGCCAATAAAACCACAGCCAATAAAACCCAATAAAACCACAGGAAATAAAACCACAGCCAATAAAACCACAGCCAATAAAACCACAGCCAATAAAACCACAGCCAATAAAACCACAGCCAATAAAACCACAGCCAATAAAACAGAGCCAATAAAATAAAACCACAGCCAATAAAACCACAGCCAATAAAACCAGAGGAAATAAAACCACAGCCAATAAAACCACAGCCAATAAAACCAGAGGAAATAAAACCACAGCCAATAAAACCACAGCCAATAAAACCACAGCCAATAAAACCACAGCCAATAAAACCACAGCCAATAAAACCACAGCCAATAAAACCACAGCCAATAAAACCACAGCCAATAAAACCACAGCCAATAAAACCACAGCCAATAAAACCACAGCCAATAAAACCACAGCCAATAAAACCACAGCCAATAAAACCACAGCCAATAAAACCACAGCCAATAAAACCAGAGGAAATAAAACCACAGCCAATAAAACCAGAGCCAATAAAACCACAGCCAATAAAACCACAGCCAATAAAAACCACAGCCAATAAAAACCACAGCCAATAAAACCACAGCCAATAAAACCACAGCCAAAATAAAACCACAGCCAATAAAACCACAGCCAATAAAACCAGAGGAAATAAAACCACAGCCAATAAAACCACAGCCAATAAAACCACAGCCAATAAAACCACAGCCAATAAAACCACAGCCAATAAAACCACAGCCAATAAAACCAGAGGAAATAAAAACACAGCCAATAAAACCACAGCCAATAAAACCACAGCCAATAAAACCACAGCCAATAAAACCACAGCCAATAAAACCACAGCCAATAAAACCACAGCCAATAAAACCACCAATAAAACCACAGCCAATAAAACCAGCCAATAAAACCACAGCCAATAAAACCACAGCCAATAAAAACCACAGCCAATAAAACCACAGCCAATAAAACCACAGCCAATAAAACCACAGCCAATAAAACCACAGCCAATAAAACCAGAGGAAATAAAACCACAGCCAATAAAACCACAGCCAATAAAACCACAGCCAATAAAACCACAGCCAATAAAACCACAGCCAATAAAACCAGAGGAAATAAAACCACAGCCAATAAAACCACAGCCAATAAAACCACAGCCAATAAAAACCACAGCCAATAAAACCACAGCCAATAAAACCACAGCCAATAAAACCACAGCCAATAAAACCACAGCCAATAAAACCACAGCCAATAAAACCACAGCCAATAAAACCACAGCCAATAAAACCACAGCCAATAAAACCACAGCCAATAAAACCAGAGGAAATAAAACCACAGCCAATAAAACCACAGCCAATAAAACCACAGCCAATAAAACCAGAGCCAATAAAACCACAGCCAATAAAACCAGAGGAAAAAACCACAAACCCACAGCCAATAAAACCACAGCCAATAAAACCAGAGGAAATAAAACCACAGCCAATAAAACCAGAGGAAATAAAACCACAGCCAATAAAACCACAGCCAATAAAAACCCCAGGAATAAAACCAGAGAAATAAAACCACAGCCAATGCTGGCTTAAAACCAGGAATTAATGGACTAATGAACTGATGGGTATCCATAAATACAAATTGTCCCCTTTATTAATAGAAAGTCCCATTTATATAATAAAACCACAGTAAAACCAAAAATGGACCCTTCCATTCAATCAGGAACGCCCCTTTAAAGGGGTGATCCAGGAAGGGTCCTCCATTTAAACTGTAGGAAGGGTAAAACCATCCAGGAAGGGTCCCTCCATTCAATCTGTAGAACGCCCCTTTAAAGGGGTGATCCAGGAAGGGTCCCTCCATTCAATCTGTAGAACGCCCCTTAAAGGGGTGATCCAGGAAGAGTCCATTTTTGCACAGCCAATAAAACCACAGCCAATAAAACCACAGCCAATAAAACCACAGCCAATAAAACCAGAGGAAATAAAACCACAGCCAATAAAAC